>NC_091801.1:14877954-15180984 GCF_041296235.1 Equus asinus
TGTCCATTGCATCTCCAACACACAGCACATGTTAGAATTTATTTTAAAGAATTAAAGTACATCTGCAATGAAATACTGTTAAACATTTGATGTACTATTAAATAAATGATATAAAGCTATATCTATAGTCATAGAAAGCTGTCACAATATATTTAGTGAAGGAAAAAGTCAAGGTACAAATTGTATGTACACACACACGCAAATATACATTGTAAAAGATTTTTAGGCAAATATATACCAATATATACAGTGATAATCATTGAATGGTGGAATTTTGAAGCATATTAACGTCTTGATTATGTCCTTATTTTCTGAAGTTCCAATGAGCAAATGATATGTCTAAAATAATTTAAAGTTATTTTAATTTTTAAGTAAAATTTTCCCTATTTTCTGATCACTACATTTAGCAAGAATCAGCTCAAACACTATGTCTTCTGCAAAGAGGTAATTTCTTCCTTAAAGCTGGGTGTTTTGAGGCCACACCCAGTCCAAGGGGTGAAGTTTTCTCACTTCCCATGATCTCTGCTTTCGCTTCCATCTGCCCAACCTGTGAGGTGGATGAGCACTGGGTCACCCAGGCAGGCCAGCCCCATGGCGTGGGAGCCTTGGTTTGACCCTCTCTTTCCACAACCAGTACCATTTACCTTTTCACCACGTATTCAGTGAATATCTATGTGATGCCTTCAAGGAGATCTCAAACTCCCCGGGAGACAGGTGCTCACACATACAGGCATGCTCAAGGCCAGTAAAGAGCAGGATTATCTATGTCCCACCTCCTCAAGGCCATGGTCTTTGCACTGTTCTGGTGGTTGCTAGCTACTCCTAGAAGCCAGTGGGCCCAGACAGTATTGACTGTTGTCCCTCTTTCCAGCTTAAGTGAATTTTAATATTTTCCAATGGTAAAAGTACATGCTCATGGTGCAAATTTTAAAAAATACACCAAAATATAAAGAAACAATAAACCCATGCATGGTTTTTCCATCTAAGGCATGACCACTGTTACTATTTTGACAACTTTCTTTTTAACTCTTTTTTTCTTTTTTTCTTTTTTTCTTACATAGTTGAGATAAAATTGTATATTCACCTTTTTGTCTTGTTTTTCCTGGCAGTTTATGATGAGAATTGACCCACGTCATTAAACACACTTCCTAAACGTCATTGTTTAGGGAAGCATATCATTCATTGTATGAGCGTGTGCTATTTGCCAGATGCTGTGCTGAGCACGGTAGCAGCTGTAAGAACTCACACTGGGGAGCGCTAACTACTTTTCTATAAGCTGGACAAAGGGATTATTTCATCTGATGCTTACAACTTTATGAGATGAGTACTATCATTAACTCCATTGTTCAGAAGAAAAAAGAAAAAAAGTCCTCTGATAAAGAAATGTAAAGCATTTGCTCAAAGTCAACAGTAGAACTAGGATGTGACCCTAGAAAATCTGACTCCAAAACCTGCCTACTTAACTCCTCTATTACACTGTCCCCACCCCCACCCCCTCCCCGAAATGGACAGTAATGGCTGATAGTAAGCCATATGCCAGGTACCAGGTTAAGACTTTAACATGCGTTAATTTATCTATTTCCACTATCATTCTATTACTGGCATCTTTTTACAGAGGAGAAAGGTGAGACCTGGTTAGGATAGAGAAGGTGCTTAAGATCACACAGGTAGGGAGTGGTGGTCTTGAGTTTGAACCCAGGTCTCTGACTCCAGCCCCCAACCTGACTGCCCTTCTCCACTAGAACAAAAGACAGTCTCATTGCCACATCCAATGTCAAGAAGTTTTTCCTCTGTTTTCTTCTGACAGTTTTATAGTTTTAGCTTTAACGCTGAAGTCTTTGATCCATTTTGAGTTAATTTTTGTATATGGTGTTAGATAAGGATCCAACTTCATTCTTTTGTATGTGGATATCAAGTTTCCCCAGCGCCATTTGTTGAAAAGACTGTCCTTTCTCCCCTGAATGGTCTTGGCTCCGTTGCTGAAAATCATTTGACCATATATGCAAGAGTTTATTCCTGGGCTCTCTATTCTATTCCATTGGTCTACACTTCTGTCTTGATGCCAGTAGCACGCTGTTTTGATTACTTTAGCTTTGTGCTAAGTTTTGAAATCAGGAAGTGTAAGACCTCCAAACTTTGTTCTTCTTTTTCAAGATTTTTTTGGCTATTTTGGGTCCCTTGAGATTCCATGTGAATTTTAGGATGGATTTTTCTATTTCTGCAAAAAATGTTGTTGGGATTCTGAAAGAGTCCACAATAAAGACATGCAAATTGATATTGTAACAACGTGCTATGAGTGTTGGGGGCCACTAATCTTCCCCATTAAACTGTAAGCACTTCAAGGGTAATCATTTCATATTTGTATTCCCCTCAGAATCCAGTATTGAATCGGGTGCTGGGTAGAACTCAATTAATGCCCGTGAATGAATCAGGATTACAGAGAATCAATACTTATTTCCTTGTCTGATAAGAACCAAGATGTTTTAAGAACTGAACAAAATGAACTGAAAATAAACAGATTTCTTCTTTATGGTCAGACTTCAAATTTCTCAGTAAAGTAAAACAAAGTGGAGTCCTGGCTGGCGCAAACATGTCATAATTTGCATGATTATTGAAGAGCTTTGACAGATGCAAAATAAAGTGTGGACTTCTTTTTGTACAGTTTAAAACAAGTAGAACCTCTTTCTCCCCAGCCAGCTGTAGCTTAATAAAGTCTAAAGGTTTTATATATATAAAGCCTGACCATCAGGGATAAGTGGTTTATTATTTCAGGATCTACATTACTGGCAGCATGCTTATTGTAAACGCTCAGGATTGGACATGGTCTATTCTATTTATAGCGTTCATACTATTTTTTAAGTTTAAATAAACAGATTGACGAATTGAAGTTCGCATAGTAATGTTGTTGTATAATGTAAGAGGCATGAAACGTAAACCTCTTCCTTCCCTCTGTGGAGTCTAATGAAACTGCCAGTTGTTTATTTTAGCATGAGAAACTCTTGGCCTGCAGAGCACAGGAAAGACAGAAGAAACACTTGCTTTGATGCTTCTAGAATTAACCCAAGAGGCCTTGTAAACCAACATAGCAAAACTGCCCTTATACCACCCGCCCAGGCACTGTCACCTCTGTGCTCCCTTCTCTTAGCAAACAAAACTCCTAGGGCACAGGAAGGAGCAGTCCAGAAGTGGGGATGTGCAAGAAGAGAATTCACTTTCATTTAGGCCAAGAGGGCTCAAACTTTTATGGGACATAGACCTCTTTGAAAGCTGATGAAATACATGAACTTGGATCCCCCACCCAAACCCAAATGTAAAATACTTGCAAAATTTTACATATGATTTCAGGGAGTTCACAGACTAGAACTACTGGTCTATTGAGTGCCAACTTTATGCGAGGTATTGTGCTAGGTGAATTACTTACAATGGTGTATACTTTAATCTGGCAAGTGATGCATTTGGGTCCAAGGGTTAAAGAGAGGTGTTGTAGAGTGACAAGTTTGCTGGTTCATTTTAATAGATTTGCTGGGAAAAGAGCTCCAGAGGTAGAAGACCTGGGACAGTGAAGAGAATTGCTAAGCCACTACTTGCTAAGCAACTGTCTAGTAAAGAATTTGCCCTTGTCCAAAGAGAGGTCTGGCCTTTACCCTCAGCTTCTGGGAGGTAATCTATGTCACACAGATAGAAGGGTCTTTGTTTAGGGAGGAGGCTGGTCACATAGGATCTTAGGGTGGGGCCAGCTACATGCAACAGTCTGAGGTGGGAGCTGGCCACTTAAAAGAGACCAAGCACATGCTTTAGAGTGAAGGCTTTGGCTCATGCAGCTGACATGGAGGCTGACAGCAACCACATGGCCAATCAATCAATTGCACCTATGCAGTGAAGTCTCAATAAAAACCCTGGACACTGAAGCTCAGGTGAGCCTCCCTGGTTGGCAGTACTCCATGTATGTTGTCACACATCAGTACCCAAAGGGTTACATGTCCCTGAGGATGATGGAAGCTTCGTGTTTAAACCTTCCCAGACTCTGCCATGTGCATCTCTTCCTTTGACTAATTTTGATCTGTATCCTCTGCCTGTAATAAACCACAGCTGTAAGTATAATAGCTTTCACTGAGTTCCATGAGTTCTCCTAGCAAATTATCAAACCTGAAGGTGATTTGCGGACCCCACCTCACCCCCTGCTAAACTTGCAGTTAGTGTCAGAGGTGAGGCAGTCCTGGGACTGTGCCCTCCAACTTTGTTGTTGGATCCTGACTCCTTGCAATTGATGTCAGAAGTCTTGGTTAGACTTGGCGGTCTGGAGGACTGTGCCCTTAATCTCACAGTTGGCAACCTTTGTGTAGCCACTTTCAAGCAGAGATCAGTAGCATCCAGGCCCTTTGGCACTCGGTTTTCCAAGTGTTGGCTGGTAAGTTCTCTGAGGATTTCTAGACCCTCCGCACTTGAGCAAGCCTAGCTATGGGAGGCCACCTGACTCCTGATGTGGAGCAGTGGAGTGGGACCTATGAATGCTCCAAGCAGAGTAAGTCAATACCTTCATTAACCTTTCCCATGGTAGAGCCACTCATTTAGCCTCTCACACCCAAGTTCACCCCATGAAGAGCAGGAAAAACATAGCGAAAATGGAAGCTCGGGTGCAGGAGAGGCCTCAGTCTTGAACATGAACATGTTCTAGAACATGCTTACAACAGCCTCACAGCTTCTAGGACCGAGGAAATGTCTTCTGAGGTAGGCAGCAACAACTGATACATACTGAAATCCCCTCAGAATCTTTGGTTCTGAGTTTATATTGACCAATGAGATCATAAAAAGAGCACATGGCATCGCCTACTAAAAGGAGTTGGCTTTTTTATAGGTATGTACATTTTTATTACCTATTGAAGAAGAAACCCAGGTGACAAGTGTCTAATCAATAAGATAAATGAAATAAGTTAGTTAGATGCCTTAGAATGATGGAGAGGCAGGTAATTGTCCAACTATTTCCAGCCCATTTCTTTCATCCCTTCTTCCAAACTAGCATGGGAGTCTAAGCTAGAGAGTCAGTGGAAATCAACACCACTCTGCTCCTAAAATGTTCTCGAGGATTCACACATTCGTTATATTCCATGTGCTGGAAAGACTATTCTGGGCACTATGAGGTGGCCGAGAGTTTTGGTTCAAGACTGTCGGATGGGACTCTGCTCAGAAAGACTCTGGCTCAGTATTAGAAAAAGGATACACACACCTGGGAATACAAGAAAAGCAGGCCACAGGGGAGACCAGACGGAATATACCAAAAACAAATAAATAAATAACAACTTACGGAAATTCAGAGGAGGGAGATTTTACTCTTTTCTAGGGTGAACAGAAGAAGTGCTAGATTATAAATGGAAGAATTAGTGTTTTAGATCCACCTAAATAAAATCATGGTCATTACAAAGAAAGAGCATTAACTAGATAAGAGGACACTTAGGATATAGGTACTCTGGCGAGGTCAAAAGGAAGGAAAGAACTTTATTTGTGCCAGAGTTTCCCTAAGATAATTGAGACTAAAAGTCAGAGAGAGTTAGCTGCCCTAACCCAAGGGGCTGGCTTGCATCATCCTGGCTTTCTCATCAGAAAGTAGGCACAGAATGACCTTGACCAGAGTGGCTGAGGGGTTGTGCGGGATCCTATGGGGAGTAAGTGGCTGACTCGTGATTCACATCCAGGCCTGTCTGATGTAACAACACACAGCAAGTCCAGGGTGCTACATGCCATGGCGCTGGAGCCATCTCAGGCATGGCCCAGGAGGTGCGAGGGGCGCCATCTGAGAGAGGAAAGGAGTGTGTCCGTGGAGGAGGGCCAGAGGCAGCAGCGAAGCTGAGAATCGAGCAAGGTAGACACTGGTACTGTGGTTTCAAGCAAACCATTCGTTCTTGGCAGGATGTGAGGGCACGGCTGAGGCTGGGACTGGGGCAGGACTGCCTCTGGGAGAGATGGAATGCTCGGCCAGATGAACAGAGGTAAGGCAGAGGTTTTGATGGATGTGTGAAATGTTTCCTGTGTTTTTCTTTGATCCCACCACCCCACCATGGCAAGGGGCCCAGGGGGGGATTCCTCTGTGCTCTCGCTGCTACCTGAAAGGAAGTGAATCAGCAAGAAGGCTTCCCTTCTCCCACAAAGAGCCAAGGAACTGACTAGACTGACCAAGAGCATTCTGGAAACTACCAAGGAAATAGCAGCACCTCACCTCCAGGCTCTGGGGCTCACTGAACAGTTCCTGTGCTTCTGCCACTCTTTCCTCTGAAATAATTCAGGAGAAAGCTGCAAATACGTGTAACAGGAACACAAGATGAGCCGGCGTCCAATCTTCTGAAATTCCACTAAGGTGCAATTAGGATAAGAGAGTCAGGTGCAGAGGAAGATACTGAGAGGAAATAAACTCAACGTCAGCAGAAAGAATGAATTTGCTAGGAAAACAGAGGGAAGCAGTGTAGGAACAGATTTGGACTCGGAGAGACCACTGGCTCCTTCATTCTCTGAGGGTCCCCTTCAGCTTCACTTTTCCTGTCTGTAAGTGGAACTAAAAGTACTTACCTCAGGGGAGACTATTCTGGATCAAGAGATTCAACCAAAAGAGAACATGTGACCTTGTTTGGATTCTGATATGAATAAACCAATTGAAAAAAATACTACTGAGACAATCAAAAAAATTTAAAGATGGACTGGGTATTTGATGATACCAAAAAATTATTATGCTTATGTTTTGAGGAACATGTCCATGTTTTTTAGAGATATATGTACAGGTAACATGATATGAGTTCTGGAATTTGCTTTAACATACTTACCAACAAGGAAGGGAGGGAAGGAGCAAACGGAGTTATAATGTTCAAAGATTTCTTTTCGGCTCCACTCAGCTGTAAACAGCCAGTTCAAACAAACTCTTCTCCTCTAAAACACATTGCCACATTCAAAACCCAAATGTTCCTAAAACATTCTCAAATATGAGCCACACAAGATGCGGGCTCCTAGTCGGGGCTACCTAGAGGTATTACATATTCTCAAATCAATCACTTGACGTTTTTACGGCATCACAAAATCTACACCTTTGCTCAAGCTTAAATCAACAACAAAAGCGTCGGCCAAGACTGTGTATATTACAGGATCCTTGTAAATCAGCAGTTGCCTTTAGACTCGAGGGGCCTCCAAATTTGACCAGCTGTTCAAAACAGTAAAATCTCATTAGCTCAACGTCCAACCACTCAACAGTGAGGCTCACTTCAAAGTCACAAACACTCCCCAAGTGAAGAAAGAATAACCAGGAAACTTCTGTATTTAAAAGTTAATTAACAAGCTGAGAATCCGATTTCCTGTCAATAGGAAAAAGAGATAGCGTGCTATTTAAGGGCTTTTATGTTTCTTTTAATTACTCCTCTCCTTCTCTTTTATGAGGAGACACCTTTTTCCTGGTGGAAAAGAGTTGGAAGGACTATACTTCCCTACGATTAAGGTGGAAAATTAGATGTTAAAAACCATTTCCACAGCCTGATGTTGACTATTTTGTTCCACTGAAAAATTCCATTTAGTGATCGTGTTGACTTGGGCACCAGGCTGGGAAAAGATGGCATTAACTTGCATCTCTGCTGAATAATGTTATAGAAGGAGGGGTTTTATTTATTTGTATTTAAGTAAAATCCATTGTATACCAGCAGTCTGCTGACACATGTCAGCACTGAATGGTTGGTTGGCAAGTATCTTGGATGCCAGATCTGTCCTAAAATCTATCAAATGGTGAAAAAAGATAGGGGGAAAAACTGTGAGCGTCTGTGGGTTTATTAATTTTTATTTTTCTTGCTTGGGACGGGGAGATGAGGATGCTAAGAGAGGCCATTTACAAGGCCCAGTTATTGTCTGTTCCTTGGCTAGTTCAGGCAAGATACGTCATTCATACTGTTATTTAGCACCAGATGTTTCCATGACTTTGCAAATGTTCCACATATACCTAAAGAGTTTGATAAATATACAGGTTTTTACTTGTTTGATGCAGGGTTTATGGGGGCCATGGTGGGGATCAAGGGCATTGAGAGAAGTTAGGAGGTGGACGGAAGTAAGCTTCACTGTGTATCGCCCACTTTTTGCCAGTGATCAGCTTTCGCATGGAGCATGTCTGGCAGCATAGCAAAGCCCGCTGCTGGAAGCAAACTCTTGGAGCCAAGATTTGGGAAGAAGGGTCCAGTTGGCACTTTAAGGAATGGAGGCCCACACCTGGCTGGACCAATAAATCCTTCTGCAAAAGTGTGCTTGCTGTCACGCTGGCACGTGCACAACCTGTTCTAACATCTTGTCTTTTTAATGCTTTGTTTTTATCATCATAATGCATACCAACTCTTCCAGAAGTTATTCTGGAAGATCTCAGCTTTAAAGTTGAAGAGAATAAAAGGGATACCAGTAAGCGTGTCATTGTCACAATTTTTTTTAAAAGAACCATATCACTCTCAGGCTCTTTTCATAGTGGCTTTTGAAAAGAAAGCTTAGAGACAATAACATGTTTCTATTAAAATTGAACACAGCTTCACTATTATGTGATTTCACTGACAAAATTTCATGAGATCAGTAGTTTGTTTTACTCACTTTTATATCATTAGTTTAAGAATAATGCTGTCACATGGTAGGTGCTCAACAGATCATTGTTAGATGAATGAATAAATGAAATCAGTCTATTTTACCTGTTGTTTGGTGGCAAAGGAAAAGCTATCTCCCATCAGATCCACAAGGTTATGTCTGAGAGTGAATTTCACTCCCTAAGACTTTTTTCCATTCCTTTCCATCATGTTTCTCTTGTATCATAAAATTCCTGTGTTTTCTACAGATCCTACTAATTTATTTGTCATGTGGATGCCAAACACATTTGCCAAAAAGGAGTAAGCAGGAATCCTGCTGTGCGTGTTTTGTATTCTTTAAAACCAGCACCAAACCAAGCACAGAGAGCTACCGTCTACGAATTAAACTGACAGTTCCTGTTGAACAATTGGCTCTTGCTGGCAAATCTTCCAAATTACCAGAATGGTTTTAGAAACCAGACCAGAGACAACATTAACGTACAAAACTCTGCCAGATTCTCACACAAGTTTTTAACATCACCCTCCATATTTTGGTACAGATGAAAGGGTAATTGGAGGCCTGTGGAAAATCTGAGTAGAAGGGTCACAGATTTTTCTTTGCTTCTCACATATCCCTCCACGTTCTAGAAGGGAGGAAATGACTTATGTAATGTTATGATAGTATTAAATGACTATTGTTTCAATGTTAGTGCTAACCACCTAAGGCAGGTCGGGGTGTGGATTCTGGCTTTCCAGGGGAGGGAACCACAGAAGTCATGAGAGCGTTCCAATTCTTTCCTCCTCTGGTATCCAATATGAATTGAGAAGCAGCACAAAACACAAAGACTTCCAAAAATCTGAGGTTCTCCTCTTTTAGCCCAATGATGCGCTTAACAGGAAAAAGGAAATGAAATTAAACGAAAACAGGTTTCCCAAAACACTGCAGTTACCAGCCAAATGAATGTCCAAAAAAATGTTAACAGCCCATGATTATATTCTTGGTAAAGGATGATCCAAAACGTAATCCATCAGGAAAAAGACAGTTTAGTCCAAGATATTCCTTGAAAGGGAATCCCAGTAGTATACGAAGTAGCTCCAGCCTTCCTCACACAGGGAAAGAGCAGCCCCTTTCTCCTCGAGTCTACTACGGGATCCACCATGCCAAAAATCTATTACAAAGCCGACTCCCCAGCCTTGTAAGATGAGACAGGCCCAACAGAGTAGGCGGCAATAGCTCGATGGGCCAAGTGTGTCCTGCACCCATCTAAGGAAAATTAAACATTTGGTTACTAAGCTTTACACAAGCATGCTTCCAGACTGCTGAGGAGCTCCAGAAAATGAATTGACACTTTTCCTAGCACGCTGACTCTTATGGCTAATATGATGTCATCACCCACACACTCGGGCTCTGCTGTTTGTTCACCTGGAGCCTGCTGGTAATTTCCCAGCAGTTAGCGTCTGTCTTTGTTTATGCCTATTTGCATATATATGTCTTAGCTTTTCTGCTTCGTGTATACGATTTTGTGATTTCTACTGTCTCATATCCTTTTATCTGTTATTTACAAATTCTCCTCCAAATTTACAGAGATCCAGGTTGACTCACGTAGCACCAAAGATTTACCAGGAGAAACTTCCAGGAGTACCAGTCCACTCAGCAGGCACTAATTGGGAGCAGGGGAGAGTATTGGGAATAAGCTTCTATTTTTAACATTTGTCATATTAACCAAATCACACACACACAGTATGGACTTATGTTTGAGCTTTGAATGATTTAGGAATCCTACATTTGTTATGTAATGTATCTACTGAAATGAATGATAAGAACAAAAGTCCATTTTAATCAGTCGTACTTCCTTATTTAAACCCCTCATTAACATAGTAGAGAACTCCCTTTAGAAGTTCAGATTTTACATATTTAAACTTCCTTCCTTTCTCCCTTCCTCCCTCCCCACACGTGACCAGTTTCTAGTGATATTTATTCAACAGAGATTTATAATTGCTGTTTTAAAGTACATCTCTTATGCTACTGGCCAAGTTTTGACTTGTTCATTTGGTTTTTGTTTTTTGGTGTTTTTTTTGGTGAGGAAGATTGGCCCTGAACTAACATCTGTTGCCAATCTTCCTCTTTTTGCTTGAGGAAGATTGCCACTGAGCTAACATCTGTGCCACTGTTCCTCTATTTTGTATGTAGGACACTGCCACAGCACGGCCTGAGGAGTGGTGTGTAGGTCCATGCCCAGGATCCGAACCTGCGAACCCTGGGCTGCCAAAGCAGAGCACATGAACTTAACCACTATGCCACCAGGCTGGCCCATGACTTATTCATTCTTTATTCATCCATTCAGCTAACACTTATTAAGTGACTCTCTGTGCTGGGTGCTCAGAATATAAACATAAATAAGAAATTTTACACTCAAGAGAGTTAGAGATTTCTAAGGCAAATAAAGCATGTGCATATCCATAATGCAAGGTGAGAAGAGAGAAGGGAAGTACAGATAAAAAGCTGGGCCAATCCAGAGGAATAATTTTAGATAGAGGAAGTTTAGGGAATGCTTCCTGAAAGAAGCCATTTTTTAAGGTTGAAGATGAGCTCACAAACATATATATACCATGTATATATATTACTTCATGGTACTTTAGTAATTTGTCTATTTGTCTCTCTCAATTATTACACAGCAAGTCCCTTGAGAGCAAGGGGCACTATTTTGTCCACGTTTATGTTTTTCTCTCTAATACCTATGACAGTACCTGGAATGTGCTCAGTAAATGTTTACTGAGTGAATAACTTTATTAATAATTAATTTGGTCATGGAGAGAATTCCAGACAGAGGCCGCAGAGAGCAGTTGATTATAGACAGAGACTTTGGATTCCATTGTTTGGCAAATATAGAGTCATTCAGCTATGAAAAATAAAGCAATATGTTTCTTGTTCCATTGGAAAGTTTATTTTGATTTGAAACGAACTTCCCTGTCTGCTCCCCGTGTCCTGCTCCACGAATGTGCTGGGCATGCCTGCATGTGGTGAGAGATGGCCCAGCTCGGGCCAGACCTTCCCTCTTCTCGGCCGGGTTCCTGAGCGGTGTCTTGTTGGAGCGGGGGCTTCATTCACGGCCCCTCCAAAATGTGGGAATGTTTCACGAGGGCTACACTGAGGATTAACCAAACTCGGGAAGGTGTTTGGAGAGATTTAGATGAAGGTCCCCATAGACCCACGAGGTATTAATGTGATGGAATGTTTAGAAAATCATGCAGCTTGGCTCAACTTTTCAAACTTGTGAGGCTCTGTGTTGGAGTTATTGCTATGTTCCTGTTTCTAACAGATCATAGCCCATTACCATCCACAGCATGGGAAAAGACTTAGGGGACAGAGAAAGAGAAAATAAAGTCTGAAGCCTTTATCACCCTAATCTCTGTGTGTGTGTGTTAGGGTGGGGGAGTCTGGTGAGCAAGGATTAGGAAAAGACTGTGGTGAATAACTAGATGAAAAGTATGAGCCAAGAAAGTTCCAATGGATAAAAGAAGGGCCTTCCCACCCCTATTTTATGGACTACTTGGAGAGGACTCAATCTTCCTTCTTTCCTTTACTATCAGCATTGTTTTCGTAAGTGAAGTGATGGAGAAGGCCGTTCTATGTTAAAAAGGTACTTAAGGGTAAATTCATTCAATTATGTTTGAGAGGTGATTAAAGACAGAGCAGACCGTGTGATCTCAAAGTTGTTTTACTTGAAGACCCTCACTTTGCTTAGAATAAGGTGAAGTGCCAGGGAGAGGCATCTGCTGGACAACCCTTAACAAAGGCAAATGATAACAGTGCCTTATGTTAGATGACATTTACAGCTTCGTGAGCATGTCCACATTTACGACTTACTGGACCCTCACCAACACCCTAGGAGAGCCATAAGCCAGCCATTTGAAGCCCCATTTCACAGATAAAGAAACAGACTCAAGTTAAATATGTTTATTTCCAGAGAACTGCTAGTTAGTGATTGAGCTACTTGGTAAATATCTTTTCATTTAATTCTTACACCAGTCCTGTAAGAGAAGTGTTGGCATCTCTCGTTACGGATGAGGAATTCTTTGAATCAGAGAAATGAGGTACTTTCCAAAATATCACAGAATTTGTAGAATGGTGACTACACTAGGTTAGTACGACCATCAGAGTGTCAACACTATTCTTTAATCACATTCCTTTATTTATTCAACAACCTGTGTATTGAGCACCTACTACGTGTCAAGACTATTCTAGGTACTTTAGATATATGATCATCTTGTAGTGTCTACACGTTCAAAATGGAGATAAATGAATGACTTCACTATTCTGTGTATGTGTGTGTGTGTGTGTGTGTGTACACACACATCCCTACCGAGGCCCTATGGGAACAACCAATTTGAACTATTTGAAGTGAATTCACCAGGACTTAATTTCACAAGTGGAAACAGCTTTTACGTTTTCAGTATACCAAGCACAGCTCAAGTGGCTGCAGTAGCCACTGCCAAGATTTTCCTGCACTATTTCACCAAAATCCAATGACTGCATCTTGAAAGACCACCCCCCCCCACCGGCCCACCCACCCCACGCCTTAATGGCTAAATGTAATTTCTCAACCCACAGTCTTTGTCTCAGACCCCACTGTCAGAGAGAGAATAAGTCAATGGTAAAGCTAAGGGTATTTATATCAAATCATGTCTTTTTATGTTTTGTTGATGGACCTAATCTAAATTTGAAAATAAAATGTTTATACTTTTGAGAGTAAGTTGTGTCACACAGAAGTGATTTGTTCTAAGAGTTTGTGCAATTCAGCCATCAATTGTCTCTTAGGGAATTTGGAGAGTGCTATGCTACCATTCAAATATTTTCTTTATTTCTCTCAGCCCCGGCTTTTTTAATGTTAATTGATTTGCTCCATGAAATGCCCTGTAAAGTGGCCAGATGTTGTAAGAGAATCTTGATAGTTTGGGAATTCAGCAGGAGACTCCAGCAGCACAAAATGATCCTCAAGTTTCCCCAGCTCTCGATTTAGCAAAAACAAAGGCTCCCACTTGAGGTGGGATTATGAAGAATCTTCTGATTTCACTGGTAATGTCTAAAGAAAAGAAAAATTGCCCACTACTCTCACCACTAAACACACCAAACAGGATTTTGTAAACACAGAGGAAATTACCCTGGACTAGTAGCCAGGAGATCGTGGTTAATTCTTGACTCTGCCATTGTCTAGCTGTGTGGCCCTGAACAAATCGTATGTCTCTGGGTCTCACATTCTCATTTATCAAAATGGATGTTGAACATAAGTGCACCTCCATTAGGTATGAACAACATGCTGTTGTGTGTTAGGGGAGCAAGTAACTCTCCCAGGGGAAGTCAAAGAAGGTTTCACAGAGGTGGTGATATTTGGCCTAGTCCTTGAAGGATCAGTAGAGTTTTGCCAGCTGAAAAAGACAGGGACAGGAATGTGGGGATAGGAGGGGATGGGGTGATTGTGTAGTCACAATCAAAAGCTATTTGCAGAGACAGTCATGAAAGGGGATGGTGTGATGGTGTCTTCAGGGATTAGGGAAAAGCGACCAGTTACTGCACAAAGGGTGCTTGGCAAACCTATGAGATCAGCCCCATTCAGATTTCAGGGTCTAGGTGCCCCATCAGTTTGGACTTTATCTAGAAGGTAACAAGGAGCCAACAGGAATTTTTGTTTCTTTGATGGTTGTTGTTTTGCCAGACAAGGTTTTTAACACAGGAAGATAACTCTGTTGGCTGAATGCAGGATGAATTGGATGGGAAAGTTAATGATGGTTAAGAGACCAATCAGGAAGTTATGTCAGGCAGGGTGTATGGGTCTGAATTTAAAACCTGGAAGATGTTTATGGCAGAAGAAATTTCTGAATCCAAAACCCAGCAGAAGAAATTTCTTCGGGAGAGTTAACAAGACTTTGTGACTTGGGAAGAAAAAGAGAGACAGAGAAATCAAGGCGACTACGGAATTTCTAACTTGAGAAGCTATATAGTGATTCCCTAAAGACAGGGGTTCTCAAACTGGACCGTGCATCAGAATCACTTGGAGGGCTTATTAAAACACAGATTTCTGGGCCCTGTCCTCCAAAGTTTCAACTCAGTAGATCAGAGTAGGGACCGAGAGCCAGCATTCCTAACAAGTTCTCAGGAGATACCGTTGCCACTCCAGGGCACACACTTTGAGAACCAATGATATACGAAATTAAGGGGTGGAGAGTTCGTTTCAAGAGTAAGTGAGCTGATAGGTTAACTTCTAAGCATGTACTATTTGAAGATTCTTTGGGACATATTCTATATTTCTTTATGTTCCATCACCCCACTGGATGTAAACTCCAAGAGAACAATGGTATAGTTTGGTTCACAGCTGTCCCGCCAGTGCCTAACATAAAACCCAGACATATATGCTGCTCCATAAAGACTTGCTAAAGGAATAAAAGAATGTTAAATTAATCCAGGTAGGGGACAATTGGAAATATGGGCCCGTGAATTTTGGAGAGAAGTCATGTCTGTTCATATGGATTGAGATATACAGATTGAAGAAGAATGATTGTACATAAACCAGTTAAAATCATTAGAGCTGACGTTTTTCAAATCCTTAAGAAGTCTAGCAAAGTCAGGTATACAAAATTCCACTGAATTCATAAACTTTCTAGCTAAGTGCCAGCAGAGGAGTGAAGATGAAATCTATGTTTAAAATCTCTCAGTTTGAGCAATAAGAACTCAACCTGTAAAGCTGAAAATTACTTGTTTCTAAAATTATGGAGACCAATATGGAAGGGGCATCCGTGTGGAATATTGGAGGAAGAATTTCTGTGCCTAGAAGGAAGCAGGACTTGACGATCTCTCCAGTCCCCTCTAACTCTATTATAAATATATTATATATATAAAACGATTCTATGCCTTAAGTAAGGAGTACGGAGCAGTGGTGGACTCATGCAAAATTGAAACAAGGAAAGTAGTTGGATTCAGCAGGAGAGCCAACCAAAATTTATTTCAGAGTGGAAAAGACAACGTAATAAAAACACAAGAAAGAGCGAAGATAGTCAAGGGAAAAGAAACACGTGTGAGTCAGGGCACTGGTGAAGTGCTGGCCATGACCCCACCCTAACCTTCTAGAAAGAATGGACGGACCATTTCTGCTCCTAGCCAAGACCATACCGCATAGCCTAACAAGCCTTTTCACTAGGCAACAACTCTTCTATCTTCTCTGCCTCATTATGCAGAAGTTAATAGACCATTATGAGAAAATAAAGTTCTTATCAGAATATCACAGAAAAATGTATTGAAAAGTCACAATTCCAGTATCAGAAGCATCAAGAAAAGAGACATATATTCTAACCCTGGCACTTGTGTCTCACAAAGGATTATTTTTAGAAAGAAAGCATATAAATCAGGCAACATTTTGCTGAGCAGCGAATTCTTTTTATCAGTAAAGGAAATCTGTGGCCTGATGCTGATAGAACACGGCCCTCTCAAGTTAGACTATGCTTTTACCTCTGCTACTGGTTTAGAAATGCTTTAGAAATACACAAAGGATTTTAAAAAAAAAAGGAGTGCAGTGCCTCGGGGAGTACCGCTAGTTTAAATAACACATGAAAAGTATTTATGAGCCCTTTTTTATGAGGTGGTCAAAGAAAAGACCATCCAGCATGTAACATAAGACTGGCTGAAGAAGAAAGCGTTTCCAAACCACATTGGAGAGTTAAGCATGAATGGAATTTTATTTCAGTCTCTATTGCTTATTTAAATGAATGGTGTTTTCAGATGGGGCCTAAATGATAATACAGATCAAGGTGAGGCTTGCCAGGAAGAAAATATACTAGTCTATTATTCAAAGAATGTTACTGGGTAATGTTGGAATAATCTGAAATATATGGGTTTAGCAAAAGGGGGTTTCTGGAAGGGGTAAGCGGTTATAATACGCCCAAGTCCATTTTGAATTCTGTGGGTTGAGCATTTCAGGAGAGTCAGGTCTTTGGAACTACTCCATGTTCAGCAAATGTGGCGAGGTTGTCTATAGCCAACCATGCCAGGGCACCATCCACACAGAACCACAGCACGTTATAGCGCTCTTTCCAGTTGGCTACAGAACGCGCTGTTCTTCATTTACTCCATTGTTGCAACTGACTTCTCTGAAGAGCGCATGCCTTTAGTTGTATTTTTTCCTAAGTGGTAATGGGTCTGAGCTATTCTACGCACAATCTGCTTTCTGGGCCTCTGTGTGACAAAGAGCATGCCCTGGTGTGTGACAGCTGGCAAAGGTTAGGGTTGTGGATGCAGCTATGGAGCAGAACAAAGATAACTGGCCCCTGGAGGCATTAAACTGAGATCCTTGGCCTCATTAATTCCCTGTCTTATAATGAGCATCTGCCCCGTGAGTTGTATCAGTAACAAATTGTAATGGTAAAGTGTTTCCTCAGGCCACCAGTTGATTGAGTTCCATAGCTGTGCCAAGAGTACTGATGTGTTCAGCCCTTAAATGAATGCTAAAGGCTCCTGGCTGTTCACTCATTTATTCCACAAACATTGATTGAGCACCAGCTATATTCTAGGCACTGTGCTAGGCTATAACCTAACTTCCTTGATTTTCCACCAAATTCCTTTTGGATATAATAAACGTAACACTGTGTATTAAATCAGAATTTAGTGTTTCTGGGTCAGAAAAGAAGGCCCATTTTTTGTTTAATAATTTAAAATAGGATCCATTGGATCATTAATATAGCAATTCTCCTCAAAAAGCCCGCATTTCGAGGGCCAGCCCAGTGGCACAGTGGTTAAGTTCACACATTCCACTTTGGTGGCCTAGGGTTCACTGGTTTGGATCCCGGGTGCGGACATGGCATGCTTGTCAGGCCATGCCGTGGCAGGTGTCTCACATAAAATGGAGGAAGATGGGCATGGATGTTAGCTCAGGGCCAGTCTTCCTCAGCAAAAAGAGGAGGATTGGCAGTAGTTAGCTCAGGGGTAATCTTCCTCAAAAAAAAAAAAAAACCACACATTTCAAGTCCAGAACCATCAAGTAAGGTATGTATTTTGTAAATCTTACACTTAATAGAGGTGTCATTGAATTAAACTTAGAAAAAAAGAAATACAATCTGAGACACTTTGTCATTTATGTATCTATACAACTTCAAAAAACTATGAAGATGAGGGGCTGGCCCCGTGGTGCAGCGGTTAAGTTTGCATGTTCTGCTTTGGCAGCCCAAGGTTTGCCAGTTTGGATCCTGGGTGTGGACCTATGCACCACTTGTCAAGCCGCGCTGTGGCAGGAGTCCCACATATAAAGTAGAGGAAGATGGGAATGGATGTTAGCTCAGGGCCAGTCTTCCTCAGCAAAAAGAGGAGGATTGGTGGAGATGTTAGCTCAGGGCTAATCTTCCTCATAAAAACAAAAAACAAAATAAAACCCCAAAAACTATGAAGATGAGGAAAAAGGAAATTGGGTGATAGGAAATTCAGTTTGCAGTAAATTCAGTAAAATTGTTAAATCATTTTTCAGTCCCTTTTACAGAACCAAACCAGTTTGTTATAAATTTTCCTTAAACATTCACTTTTTTCATTCCTTGCTCATCTCCTTTCCTTACTCCCAAATTTGGGCTTTGTGGTAGATTGGATAGTGATGGAAATGACTGATGCAAACCAGGGATCCTGATTCTGTCTACTTGAAGGGGACAATAAAGGGGACCAGTTCACAGTGCAGCTTGGCACACACATAAGCCCACCTCCTTGGTCTCCATCCTCCACCTCTCTTTCTTTCCTTCTAACTTCCTTGCCAGATGGAATAGTAGTTTACCAGCAGGAGGCAACTCCATCCTGTGACTGCCTGTATGCGAGACCACTGGATATAGAACCAAAAGTCTACTCTTGAGTGGCTGTCAAGCCCAACCCAACGTTAATGATCACTTCTTCATCTTACGGTGGGGGCGGCTTTCCAGGAGGTAAGGGGGGAAGTTTAATTAGCTTCTATTAAGAGTTAATCCACAATTCCTCATTTTTCACGCTAGCAAAATGATTTTTAAAGTACATCTTGCCATACCAAATACAGAGCACATAAAAACAGGACGCTGCCTCCAGTTTTTTTTTATCGCCGTCTTCGCTGTTACCTGGTGGAGGCTGGGGTCTCAGTCTTTTGAGCAACTCACTCCAGAGTTTACCAGCTCAATGCCCTGTGGTGGGAAGGGTTTTCAATCTGATAACAGATATTCAGCCATATTTGAAAGGCAAGAATTTATGATTCTTTTTTCAAATAATCTATCTCACAGTTCAGCAAAGGACAACAGCTGCAAGCCCCTATTTGTTTGATTTTTTTCCTCGAAAATAAACAGTGTGCTACCTCAAGTCCATCCGACTCGTTGGAGGTCACTCTATTGGACTTTATGCTCAAATTCTTCCCCAGAGGCAGGCCTACTTTCAGTTTAAAATGAAAAGATATAATGGCCAAATCCAGTTCTCCAAGAATATTTTGGATTATCTAATGGTAACTTACTTTATTTAGATTGTTCCAGCAGCTTAAAAGTTATAAGCATTAAATCCTACCAATGTTTTCCCAAGAAGCCACTTCAGTGCATCCACACAGGGAGGTGGGAGAAAATTATACACGAAGCAAAGCTTCCAGAAATATCAATTGGGTGATCACTGTAACTAGAAAGAATTATTATTATTGGTCTTGGCTCCCTCCACCACTAAGTTAAAACTGTATTTTTTGATAGATAGTTTTTCTATTTATGGATATCCCATAACCAAGAGTAGAATTCCAATTCATACTCTTAGCCATTGATGAGCCATGGATCAGATCTTGCACCATCACCTGCCTGTGATATGTCAGGATCTTGCTAGGTGAATGGTAATATTTGGGTTTCACAGATAGTGTACTTGCCACAGCATCCAGTGGCCTCTGAAAATAGAACCACCTCTGACTATTACCAAAGAGGAATTAATCAAGATTCTTCTCTGCCTTGGGTATCATGTCTGCCAGTTTATGAAATGCTCCAATCACCTGTGGACTTTTCTGTAATAACTTTGGAAAGAGAATCATTGAGTCCTTAATTCATCCGTTTACTCAAAGATGTTTGTTGAGCACCAACTTTGGATCAGTCACTGTTCTAGGTCCTAGAGCCACTCCTCTTCCAGAATCTGTACTCCACGTCCTTACATTTGTAAGCATTTTGTTGAGATCATTTCCCACAGACTGAACAGAGGTTGCCATATCTGAAAAGATACTGGTTTTCCTGGAGCCAGCAACTGCCATTTTGTACTCATTCCATTAGTGATACCTGTTAGGATGTGTGGGATTGGGAGAAATCGTGTAGGAAGCTGTCCCTTGGTCTCCGAGACACATGGGACAGTTCCATCGACCAGGGCTTGGTTATGTGCCATTGGAAATACTGGTTTTGAAGACTGAGTCCAGTCATGCAGAGCCACGGGAGGGCTTTGTCATGGACAAGGCACGAGATTACATAGGTCAGGCTCTCCACATGGCCCCTAAGCACTCCAACCTGAGCATGCCCCCAAACATACAAATGTCTGCCCCAGCATTGAGAAGGGTAGGGAGCTGTCACAAAGGTGGCGGGACATTTATCATACTGGTTACATTTGCAAATATCTCTTAACAAACAATGGGGAGCTTAGGGCCCATGGGAAATGAATTGAGTTAAATTTTATCTATTATCATTCTGGGAAAAATTAAGAGTATTGTGAGAAAACCATATTTATAAAGAGACTTTGAAGTCACATTGGCCTGAATTCTAATTCTAACTACACTGTTTGCCACGTAAGTGTCCCAAGCAGGCTCCTTAATATCTCTGAGTCTCAGTTTTCCTATCTGTGACATGAAGATTATGCTACCAATGCTGTCGTGGTCATGCAAGGGTTAAGAAAGACTGAGTGCCTGTCACAGTGCCTGATACAAAGTAGGGACCAAATAGTGTTAGAAGTCTGCCCCTTTCTCACTTAATCAAGTTCTGCCCTCATATATGATTCTGAAGAAACACAGCAGATCCAGATGAGAGTTCTGTAGTCTATGGTACTAAGAAAGTCTCTATATAATCATTTGACGTATTCGTTTATTCTACTGTCTATTGGTCACATTCCATGTGAAAGGCAGTGTCTCAGGAAGGACAATTGTCATCAAGCTCTTTATTATTACATAGCCACTTAATCCCAGATCTGCATGGTTTTTAGGTGAAGCCTCAACTCAATTGCTTACCAGGAATATTTGAAGAAGAAAAGATTTCTTTTTTACACTTCCTAAGTATGTCCAATTTGTTTTTAAAAGGCAGGATTCCAATCTCACAGTCAGAAAATGTGGTGTTTAGAGTGGCAGTTATAATGCTGTGACTATATTTCTCAAACCATAAATTGACATGTGGTCTGACAAGCATAAAGTGTACTTCTGGAGACAGTGGGATAGAATATTTGAAATCAGAACTGGAAAATTTGGGACATATGAAGGCTATAAATAGTGGGCAGAGACTGGGCTGGTTCCAGCAGAGAACTCGATTCCTAAGAACCACATAATTAGCCAGCCCCCATTTGTTATACATATAAATACTGGTACATAAGAGAGGCAATTTAAAGCAGAATGGTAAACAAGCCATGCCTGTGCCAGAGGGCTGCCTGGCACAAACATCCCGGCGCGCAGAGCTCTGTGGAACCCTTTACAGGATAAGGCTGTCCTGGAGGAACCTACAAGATAACTGGGGATCAAAACATTAAGACCCGAACACACCCACATAGAGCCGTGTGCTCATCGACATGAAACGGTCATCTTCACTGACCCTTTGTCCTGCAGAAGGAAGGCGGGATGATTTTACACGGGAAGTTTTAATATATCCATGCCTCTTCCCAGTGGGAAAGTCCACCTTCTGCTCAGACCCATTAGGAACTTCCTCCGCCCACCTAAGCTGATGAAACAATGTGGGGATCAGAGGAAGACACAGAAGAGCCCAGGCGAAGAGTGAAAGCAGGCAGCAGGCATTTCACAGAGCACATCTGAGCGGAGTCATGCTTCTTTACTGCCTTCACATTGTTTATTCGGAATAAGGTGTAGCCCCTCTCTGCAAAATACAAATAAGGACCCGATACAAGACTTTGACTACTCCAACACAGAATAGCAATGGACAAGATGTGTGGGGCATCAATTCATCAGAATAATGAAAAGAGTAGTCCATTTGATGAGCCTTACTCATGGCTGGTACATGCCTGGCGCAGACACACTGCTAAGGCCTCTCTTAATCTCAATAGCCCCATTATCATCTCACCTTTTACAGGTAAGGACACTGGGGCTGAAAAACATTAAGAGAAGCTTGCCCAAGGGCTGGCCCAGTGTGTAGTGGTTAAGTTCATGCGCTCTACTTCTGTGGCCCAGGCTTTGTGGGTTTGGATCCCAGGCGTGGACCTACACACCACTTATCAAGCCATACTGTGGCGGTGTCCCACATACAAAATAGAGGAAGATTGGCACAGATGTTAGCTCAGTGACAATCTTCCTCAAGCAGAAAGAGAAAGATTGGCAATAGATGTTAGCTCAGGGCCAGTTTTACTCACCAAAAAAAAGAGAGAGAAACTTGCCCAAGGCCACACAACTTCTAATAAATTGTACAGTCCCAGACTGAAACCAAGTCTTCTAATTCCATGATTCCCAACATAACACTGTGACAAGAAGAAACATATTTCAGGAAGGACCAGAACAGAGACTATTCTCCCAGCCTTATGGTTCCTCACAGCATAAGCATCAGAATCACTAAGGGACATTTTGAAAATATAGATGCTTGGCGCCAAATTTCTGAGTCAGACAGCCTGGATATCAATATTCTGAAAAAGTCCCTCTCCCCACTCTGCTGGATTCTCATATGCACTTCCGATTAAGAACTTCTTGACAAATGCAGTGCATCGGGTTGAGTTTCCACTTACTTCTCAGTGAGAAGGGATTGCAAATCAATATTTAATATAACTATTAAGCAATTGTTGTCTATCCAATATCAATCCACCTCTGATGAACACGTAGTAACAGTTAAACAGCCCTAGATTTGTGGTGGTGGTTCAGGCATTCTCTAAGCCCCCCTCGAGCAGGCAGCAGGCATTTCACAGAGCATAACTGAGGGAAGCTGTGCTTCTTTATTACTTTCACACTGTGTATTAGGAATGGGCTATAGCACCTCTCTGCAAAATATAAATAAGGACCCCGATACAAGTCTTTGACTACTCCAACACAGAATGGCAATAGATGAGATGTGTGAGGCATACATTTATGAGAATAATGATAGGAATGGTCCAATTGATTTCATATTTGGCTGATGTCTACTCTGGGTGACACATTCTTGACTATTGCAATAAGCCAAAGTCAGATTAAGCCAAAACCAGGTTAAAGAGCACTCCTTCCAGAATGCTCTGAGGGTGGCCCAAGTTATAAAACACTGGAGGAGAGAAGCAGCACTGGGTGTAGCCATGCAAACACATCTCCAGTGGCTTTTGGGAGATGAAATTGTAAATTTAAAAGCATGGAACACAGATTTGGACTAACGGCAAAAATCCCAACAACACTAATCTCTGCAAAGTACTCAAAACAGGAAAGCAGAAAGGATGAAGAAAATGGGTGGGTCCATTTTCAAAAGCTTCATTTGAAATTTTTTTGTGCTGGTACCACGGAGATGGGTTTGAAAAAGAAATTGGGCTGAAATATCCAAGTCCGTATTTCTGTATAATCCAAGTCTCAGAGGTTATCCATTGTTTATTGTCTTCAACGTGCAGTAGAAGAATGGAGTTAAACATGTTACATTGGTCTCATGGCTTGATTACAGAAAAGAACATGATGCCAAGGGCAATTTATGGTCCTGACCTGTCTCTACTACTCAGTCACTTAAGTAAAAGATTTGGCTCCAATGCCCTGATTTCTCAATCTGAAAATTTGGGTAGAGAAGAAGGGGAATATTGGTAAATGGGAGACACCACATTTGTGCTTTACTTACGCTCTAATTGCAAACCACCCACAGTTATGTACATTCTGTTTGATGTGCTTTATAAGAGTCAGATGTGGAATTCCCTGTGGTGGTGGTTGCTTTAACTCTCTAAAACTTGAAGGAAAGTTAGAACTAAAAAGAAACTAAAGAAATAGGGCTTAAGAATTAAATGTTTTGAATATTTTCCTTCCTAATTTGCTTTGTAGAGAAATGGAATACAGACTATCATCAATGGAGTGCTTTCAAGTGAATCATAATCACATGCGTGTGCAAAACCATCGGTGAAGTCTAGATGTGCAATTAAATGCCTAATTATGCTGAAAGAGCCCCTGCATTCTTTACTCCCTGACTACACCCTCAGGAAAACACACAGTAGCCTTCTGTCTTGAGGACAGGTTCTTTAAAGGGCTCAAATGTCATGAAAATGTAACTGCGTGCCCAATTGGGGCTGCAATTGCCAGGTCAAAGCACGAAATTCAGCCTAGCCTCTGCCATGCTGGCTTCACTCTCCAGATCCTAGTCACCAACCCAAAGGACCATATTAATCCGCTTCCTCTGTCAGCCCAGCACTTAGTGAGAAGTATTGGATGCTTTATCCTTGGCCAGTTTTAGAGATGGTATGAGGGAGAAAAAGTCAAACTTCAGGGATTCCTTCAAGGCTTTTATTTACTTCCTCAACTGAGTGATTGAAAATTATCCTCAGATATTGCCCTACTGCATGAAGAGGGGTAGGTAGGGTGGGAAATGAGGAAAGACGGATAAAAATTCCTCCTTTAAGGGGCCAGCCTGGTGGCACAGCGGTTAAGTTCACACATTCTGCTTCAATGGCCTGGGGTCCACCACTTTGGATCCTGGGTGTGGACCTACGCACCACTTGGCAAACTATGCTGTGGCAGGCATCCCACATATAAAGTAGAGGAAGATGGCCATGGATGTTAGCTCAGGGCTAATTTTCCTAAAAAAAAATTCCTCCTTTAATTCCATCTCTCAATACTAATTCTGGTCAGGCCCTTTTTCAGCCTACTGAAGAGAGGTTGTGGATTACTAAGTTGTACTCACTACGAGGGACCCATAGGACATGTTCTGAAAAGGTCATGTAGTAAGGATTTAGAATATTCTCTAATTTGGAAGTCACAGATAAATCTCTTTCATCAAAAGGTCTTACACTGGTTGGTCAACCCATCTCCCCAGCTGCCTTCCACAGACTTTGAAGTAACTGCCAAATCAGGTCATAGTTGGGGGAGAACAGGCAGGGAGAAAAGAACTGGCATCAAGCAACATATAACAGCCATAGGAACAGTATTTCAGAGGTAGGACATCAAGCCTTAGGGAGAGCACTGGGCTAAGAGGATTTGAGCCCCAGAGGAAGAGATAAATGCAAGGAATCAAAGAATGGTGCAAAGCAAAGCAAGAGAAAGAAGCCAGAGAATTCCATGCTGGGTCAGAATGTGAGGACAGGGTTTGGTCATGAGAAACAACGCAAGAGGCCAGGCACTGGGACTTTTCACTTAAAACACTGACTGAACCCCTGCGATGTGTCCAGTGTGGATTATAGTGGTCAGTGTTGATAATCCAACAGTAAACTAGCTGATGAAAGCAATGGTCAGGAGGAGACCTGACAAGAGGCTTGGGACACTGAACACGCAGCTGTGGACTCAGGGAATCTTTCAGCTCCCTTTGCAGATCCCAACATCTGGGATAACATGTAAGTGGTTTCAGCTATAGGAATCCAAGTGCTGGTGGAGCAGGGCTCTAGCAGGCAAGTCAGGCTCCTGACCTGGGGATGTGTTATTCTTCTCCCCTCTTATTTGTCCAGGCTGCTGCTTTTCTATACTCTCAGTCTTACTTTTAGAAGAAGAAACTGTCTTAACATGCCCTGCCTCCTTCCTGGTTGGCTTAGGAGAAAGAGCTCCAGCTGTTGATGTTTCAGGCCTCATCATGAAACAGGGCTTGACCTCTCCCTGGCAGAGTCGTCTCCCCTTCAATGGTGGGTACACAGAGTGCTCCGGGCCTGCCCCTCACACCTTATCCTTGCTTTTGCCAATAGAGCTCTGTGTGACCAAATCACGAGCAAAGCAGTTGAAGTGGTGAGAGGCCAGTCCCAGTCTCAAAGAGAAACGCAGCCACTGTGTCACAACATGAGCGAGAAAGATGCATTTATAAAGTAAATCTAAACAATTATCTGGAATTTATTCTTCTCATCAAACATACGCAACCTTGATGGATAGTATTAATAATATGGCAGGTATCAAAGACGTTGTCTCCCTTTTGATGCTTAAAATTGTGCACAAAAATTAATACATATCAATTACTAGTGACACACAGAGTGGGAAGGGACAGGCTGGATAGGAGCTTGGTTGTACGGAAATCAATGAAGTGCTAGGGTGAACTCTTTCTTTGGTCATAGTTATTGGTTATTAGTGGATCTAACATATTCATATGATTTTTCCCCAACTGTAAACATTGAGTCATGATAGTTATGTGGCTTCCAATGAATTAAAGAAAATAGAGCTGGGAGAACCCCATATTGATGAAGTTTCATTAGCATAAAGGGAAATCTATCTCATGATAGACACAAGACAGAATGCTAAAGTGGAGGCATTCAATGCCTGGGAAGTCAGAATCATCTAGAACTAGATTCTGCCTTGAAACTTCACCCCCACTTTACTCTGGACATCCAACAAGTTAAAAAGGACTAAGAAAATATTTGGGGGGACTCTGATGCACTATGACGCAGAGGCTTCTTAGGCTTATGCTTGGTCACCAACAGGCAGCCAACAGCGCTGATCCTGCCCCTAATGCTTCAAGGGCCCCATACCAGGAACCTTCCTGCAGGCCCTCATTCTCTCCCCCTTGTGTTACTCAATGGCTTTCTACAGATCTCCCCCTTTGTAATATTTCCTCCTCCTCACAGACACACTGTTAGAGTAATCTTCTAAAAGCCAGACTCTGTTCATGCCACCCACTTGTCCAACAACCTCAAAGACTCATCTCTACCTAATATAACAATTGTAACTGCCATTTATTGACTACTAGGTTTTAATGCTTTCCATTGATTATTGTTATTCTCACAATGATAACATAAGGTAGTGGGTAAGCCCCTTCATCCATTCAATAAACAGGCATGAACAAAGCGTCAGTGAAGTAATCAATGAGAAAACTGCAGATCAGAGTTTGAGCAATCTTCCCAAAGTGACTAGTAAGTGGTCACCCTAGTGTTCACATGCGGGTCTATCCAGTTTGAATGCTGGGGATCTCTCTACTCTCTCAGACTGCCCCGTGGAAAAGAAAAGCAAACTCTTTACCTGGCATTCAAGACCTTCCAGGATCTGGACTCAACAGATGTCTTCAGTTGGATCTCCCCCGCCCATAACCTCTGTTTTGGTCAAGACAAATTACATGCAGGTCCCTAGAAATGTGCAGCCCCATCCTGTGTCTGGGACTTCTATTCCAGTCCTACTTCTCAGCATGTTTTTCCCATGTAAACACCCACGAGTCCAGGCATGAATTGTTAAAAAAAGCTACCTTTGCCACCAAACCTTCCTTGAACACACACCTGCACCACCTAACATACCAGTTAGAAGTGACTTCTCCTTTCTCTGAACCCCTAAACAGCCTGTGACACTCTCTCATGGCTTGTGTCATGGAATGCGCATGACCACAAGCTCAAAAATCTGATGGACCAAGGTCCAATTCTTCACTTTTCACCTATGACTTAAACTCTAGGACCTCGGTCTCCCTGCACCATTGGATTGTTTTCAGAATTCAGTTATGTAGCAAGTGGAACAGGGCTCAGCACCTCCTGCCAAGGAGCAAATTTTCAGATGCCTGTTATTATTATTATTAAAATGATTTGGATCCATGCGTTATTCCGTTTTCTGATCATAAGCTCCTTGAGGAGGGGGATACCTTATATAGTCTTCTATCCCCACTGTGCTTAGTGGCACAGAGTAATGTTTGATGAATGAATGACAAACATGATGGAGCGTCCAACCTAATTTCAAAATCTATTAGGCTACAACTGGTACCAAAGCTCCATGTAATGATACAGTGAAATCGCAACAAGAATTTAATGAGGCAAACACATATATGCTTCTGGGTTATTGTTTTGTCTACTTAGGTGAGCAGGGTCCAGGGTCCATAATGCCACAGCCAGAATTAAAGGGAAGAAAATCTCCCCAGACACTCCTCCCTCTCCCCTACATGGACGAAGGAGCACTCCCACTGCTTGAGAACAGCAGCCGTGGAAGTATCGCTGTAATGGTGGTGGAAGGAAGAACAGCCAACATTTCCCAAGTGCTTAAGTAGGTACCAGACAACAGTTTCAATCCTGCATGTGTGTTAACTCATTAAATCCTCACAACAACCAGTGTGAGATGGCTTCTATTCTTTCCCCATTTTTAGATGAGGCAGAGAAAAATTAAGTAACTTCTAAGGTCTCACAGGAGAGGTAGAAGAGGGATTTGAACCAGAATCCATGCACTCTACATATCATGGCAAATAGCAACAGTCTGGATGCTGTGCTGTCCCTCCACAGTCAGGATATCAGTTCAGCCAGACCTCAGAAAAGGTTCCTATATGTGACCCACCAGTCACCACAAGAACTGAGCTGCTTCCTTTAGGAGACCAAATGCCCTTAGAACCTGTGCTTGTACTACCGTCAGATGGTGGAAGAAGAGAATTGACATCAGAGAGGAATATCCGAATTAAAAGCCCCTCCTTCTGTGTTTGCAAAGGTAGTTCCAAGCACAAGAGGATGTATGTGGGTAAAACGACCCACACAGATGGGAGCTTAAGTGTATAGGTATAGACCCCTCAAAGACCCTGGAGACCAAGCTGTCTGAAGAGGTCATGGTGTGGAAGGAAGCAGGTACAAGATGAGGCAAAAGCAGAAAGCGAAGCAGCCTTGCTCCTGGATTAGTTCCTTCAGGAAAACAAATACAAGCAATTGGATGAAAATGTTTTTAAAATCCCACATTGCTTTAGGCATCAACTAGCCACAGTTTGGGCAATGGGGCCATTTGATGTTGAGAAGTTAATATTGAAATTGCTGCCTAAGCTAGTTAAACATAATGAAAGCTCTTACTGAGGGAAACCATGAGAAAAAACATAGGCCCACATAAATGAAGCCCAGAGCGGCCATGACCATTCACTAGCATTGCTCTCATGTAAACCCCGCCATTCCTGAAGGGCCAGAGGCTACCATACTCTGAGGCATGAAGCGAATCAATTTCAGAAGAAGGGATCTTGCAAATGCTTCTTGAGGTTGCCACATCCTGGCCCATGACAAATCCCTGCTCTGTTTCACTAAATATATGAAAGGTGGGCATTCTACCTACAGGATGATCTGTGTGCCCCAGGGTAGGGCCATGGTGTGCTGGGCTGGCATCTCAAGCATACGGAAGAAAGGCGTTGGGCTGACAATTTCACTCACTAATTTAGATCAACTCCTGGACCAGCTTGCTTTCACCTAATTGGCTCTAAAACTTGCATTCTCAACAGGGGTGATAAAGGGGACGAAAAATGGTTCTTGGGGGATGAAAAAAATCTCACTCATTTTTGTCTAAATCATACACATACAGAGGTACACAAACAGATACATAGTATGTATCTGTGGTATTAAAAGTCCATGGTGAGGCTAACCATTAGGAAAAAAATAGACCTCTTTGCGGGAGAGGGACAAGAATGATTCCACTTTTGGAAAACTAGAAGAGAGGAGCACAAGAAAATTGGAAAAGGTTGTTGACGGGAGAAGTAGGAAGATGGGAAAGAGAATATTCCCCGATCTTCAGCCTTTGCCAAAACCCAACCATAGTCTCTAGAGACATGACTAGAGCCTACGTCCAAGTTATTCTTCAGTACAGTTTGGTCCAGCTAGCCGTCATCAAATAACATAAGATAGGAATCCCTCTTGTACAAATGGGGACCAACCCAAAAGTCAATGTGCCCTGCAACTTAGGAAAAAGATGATGAGGCCTCAGGAGAAAACAAAGCCAACGACACCTTCGTCTTGGACTTCTAGCCTCAAGAACCATGCAAAAAATAGTTTTGTTGTTTTAAATCACCTAGTCTGCAGTATTTTGTTATGGCAGCCCTAGCAAACTAATTTATCTGCTAAGGTATATGTGGTAGGTATTACTTCATTTCCTAGTGCTCATTCATACTTGATTCTCCTCTCCCGGGCACAGGAGGACTATTCCCCTAAATCTAAGCAATTAATTGTAAGTAGGAGTGACATACTACAGTTCTGGGCCAAAGCACTAAATTGCTGGGTCAAGACGCTCTGTAACTCTCTTCTGGGCCATGGTGATCAAAGAGCGTGTTGAGAAAGGAGGTGCCAGGAGATAGAAGTAGCCCAGAATTCCGAACCACTACTTCTGTTGAGAATTGGCCCGGATCCGCAGGGGACATCATGTGAAAGAGAAATAAGCTTTGTTCTGTTAAGCCATTGAGATTTTTAATGTTCTTTTTTACACAGCATAATTTATCCTTACTGATGCATCCACCTTGCAGATATTTAGGAGCAGGCCTCCTGGTGGGATGGGGGTATCTCCTTGTGGCCATCCATGAAATGAAAATTCTCCTAACGAAGTCATGAGAAAATGAAACAATCTGATAATGACATGAAGAGTTTAAACAGAGGGGCTGATACATGTGCAGGCTTAACAAACCAGAAATGAAGAGTAAGAATCTGTCAGTGTTTCTCTCTGCTTGTTCAGCTGGGCTGGAAGAGAATCTTGAGGGTGTGGGGAGTCAGTGGCAAGAAAGTGCGTGTTTTGGCACAAGGCAGGACAGGTCAATGGGTTCTGTTGTGGCATTAAGGAAATGTCCTTCAAGACCTTCTACAGTTTCATTCTCCCCAGGAAGGCCCTTTAATCCTGGGAGCTTGACTTCCTGGATAGTCAACAAGAACATCTGTTCTCACAAAAACATATACTACCATAGACAACTATAAACCGTACATGTCAATTAAGTGTGTATTTAGCTAGCAGAATTCCGACAAACACCTCAAGGCTGCATCACCCGAAGTGAACTGATTATTGAAGTTTCAAACTTCTCTGAGAAATCGACCTAGAGTAAGCCACCAGCATTGCCCGCCTTACCACCCAAAGTACGGGGGAGGAGAGTCCCTAAACCTGTCGGTAGAATTCATTAAGCTGACCCTCTTTTCCCCCGTACTTTTTTATTCATGTCTCACTCCCTTCAGTACTAGCAAGTCCTCTTATCGAGACTATGATTAACTGGCCCACAATAATATAAAGCTGCCAATGCCACCCTGAGCCAATCACCCATCTAGTAAGTGTGGAAGTGATCTTCTGCTCTTGAGTTCCATCTCACACGGAAACTCAGCTAAGGTGTGTGCAAGTTGAGTCCCGTAAAAAGGCACCCGGGCCAAGAGGTCAGAAGAGGCACCTGCCTCCAAGCATCATTCCACTTTCCAGGACCTGTGGCTTCTAGGTGCTCTCTTCAGCTCCCAGACAGAGTCCTTTTACCAACCTGGTCTGCTCAGAGGAGCATCTTTCCTTAATTCGCGCAAAGGTCTTTATAAGCTGGCAATGGCTGGGCCCTGTACCGCACACCCTTCGCCAAAGCTTTAAGTGGCTCCATTTCCCTCAGCACTCCATCCACACTGTTGTGCACATATTCCAAAACAGGCTGTCCCTTTACCAGGGCTGTCCCATCGCCACTGGCTAAGGCATGATTTCTGTGAGTGGGTTTTCCCTGGCATCTGACGGACAGACACCATACCCACATCATTACTTAATTCTGTGGTTCTCAATAGGACTACCCAAAGGGGCAATTTGGAAATTTGTGGTGGCGGCTTTTTGGGTTCTCACAATAATTAGAAGCACCACCGGCTTTAGTGAGCAAGGGCAACAGATGCTAGTCAGCCTGCAATGTTTGGGGCAGTCTTGCACAATGGTTAAGTGTCCCTTATCCTGCGTGATTTTCAAATGTCCTACCCAATTTCATGGAGATAAAAAACTTTCATACATTCACACAAATATTAACTAAATGCCTGCCATGTGCTAACCCCTCTTTCAGGGATTCTGGGTGGATGAAATTCTCTGCTCTCCGGAGCTAATAAAAACCTATTTTAATTTTCTGAGCCTGGAACCTAATTCAATTTTACATATGAACAGAAAATATGTTTGTACTGTCTTCAGATACCATTTCCTAAAATGCAACCACCATGCAAATCAAAGGAAAATTGTCACGAATTACGTTCTGAAGTCCACAAAGAATTGTTCATTGTATCAGAAGAGCATATCACTAGTTGCATCACTCCTCAGGACATCTAAGCCACCACTATAACTTGTCTATCCAATCCACATTTGCAGCTGTGCCATTGACAGGACTCTGACTAGGCGAACCTTGGCCTCCTTCATTAAGCGTTCTCACTTAGCCAGGCCCAAACATTTACATTCAGAAATAGGTGTTATCTTATGGTAAATTGCTTTCCTTTAGTTTCAGCAACATTCTAGTTAGGGTATTATATCATTGTTGTTCTAGAGTGTGTGGTTGGTTATGTTATCAATCAATCTCATTTCAAGATGGCAAATGCGATATTAAAAAATGTGCCTTTCTTATAATGAGAGGGCACTGTACGTGATAAGTTGAGAATCAGTTCCTTAACCGTTTAAGTACTCAGCCACCCAGGCTTTGGAGAAAACCCACTTCCTCAACAATTTTCTAGAGAAAGCTTTTTGAGGGTAGGACATCCCTCAAATTCCCCCATGTAAAAACTTAGAACCCCCACCAGTCTAACGAATTTGGGGAACAGTTCTTCGAGGAACCGTGCCCAAGGAGAGTCTCACCACACAGGGGAGGAAAATATGTATGGCTATTGATAGTGAAATTAATGAAAACAAATTCAATTCCGCATGCACTGGTAACTTGAACTTCAAGCTAAGTAAGAGTCTGAAAATCTCCTATTCTCTACTTTGACGCATTAATATATTCACAAAAATTGGTAAAATAATCCTTGGCTAGTCACTGGTTAAAGTGAAAAGCACAAGCTAATTCTTAAGCTGTTTGGGAAGAAATCTGCCTTTAATACAAAGACGTGATAAGCAATAAACTTCTGCTCGATGTCACTGCTCAACCAAGAGTAAATGTCAAGCAGCACATGAAGCAGGATCTGGGACAGGCAGGGGAGGGAGGGGAAACCACTGTGAGGGAAAGCATCTAAGCCGTGTGACAGGGACAACCATGGGGCGGAGATCCCGTGCCAACAAGGCTCTTACTGGCTGGCTGTGGATGAGTTTCTTTCTCCTGTATCAGTCACAGTCCAACCAGAGAAGCAGAACCAGTAGGAGATGTGTATTAAGAGGTTTATTGCAAGCAATCGGCTTACACGACTGTGGGGGCTGGCTAGGCAGGTCTGAAATCCACAGGACAAGCCACCAGGAAGGCAACCCGGAAGCCTTGAGCACGGGCTATTGCCTCTGTTCACGAGCAGAATTTCTTCTTCAGAGATGCCTCAGCTCTGCTCTTGAGGCCTTTCAACAGATTGAATCAGGCCCACCCAGACCATCTAGAACAAACTCCCTCAATAAAGTCAACTGATTAGGGACTTCAATCACACCTGCCAAACACCTTCACAACAACTCCCAGATCAATGTTTGACTGAATAATGGGGCAACAGCCTAGCCAAGCTGACACATCAAAAGACCATCACAGTCCATCCCTCATCATCTTGGTACCTACACCCATCTCCTAAAATCATATTTAATCTCTAAATAAAGGGAATAACAAAGTCATACCTCTGCCTATCATGAAGCAACTATCTTTCACACAACTGAAAACACACTTATTTCCCAGAAGAGAACGCAAAGTTCTTGGGCAGAGTTCACGATGCTTCTTTGATATCCTGTGATATGAAGTTCACTATTATTAATAAATTTTATGTTAGGTGATAAGGGGATAATAGAAAGGAAAAACCAAAAATACTTGTTTAATACGTATACAAACATTAACAAAATAAGGAAGAAATAATTATCACCAGCTATTATATGCTCAGCTGCAAAATGAGAATGACAAGGCCCATCTCACAAGGTTGCTGAAGGAATTAAGCGATGTGATACATTGCAGGCACTATAATCCAAATATCATCATCAGTATTAGTATTACTGCTGGACAGGCACTTGTAACAATATTAAGATGAGGACAGTGACTCAGAAGAGGGCAATAGGAAGTCTGTAATGTAGGAGTGAAAGGGGAATTAAGGAATGATTGTTTCTGAGGCAGGGGGGAAAACCAACAGAAACCAAACCGTGGTGAAACATACTGGGTTCTTGGATGGAAGGACTACATATTGAAAATACCTAAGTTATTTCCATAGTGCGTGCAAAAGAGAGACAGACTTCCTCTTAGGGAGCAGAACTGTCTTTTGATAAGCAAAACACCTCAATAACATCTTTAGTTGTAAATAATAAAGCTTCTTTCCTCTTTCTTTTCCACTCATTCCCCTCCACCAGCACACACACAGAGAACTCTGGATTAAAATAAAGGAGGAAGAGCGAATGTCAATGATTTCCCCACATGAAGACTTTAAGAATCTGGAGGACCAGAAACAAAGAAAGAGTCACCCGTAGAGACAGACAGATAGATGGTCAGACACAGACAGAGCCTGAGACAGAGGGAGACTGAGAGACCAGGAAAGAAATGAAGGATCCTTGGGGGGCAGAGCTATGCTCAACAGGATGGGCAATGAGGAGTTTTTGGAGACAGGAAGAACTGAATTGCATTTACCAGATCCTCCAAGTATTCCCTGAAAATGGGTTTATTTTACCATATGTAAATCGTTACCCAATAAAGTTGATTTTTAAAAATTATATGTGTGGGGGCCAGGCCCATGGCAAAGTGGTCAAGCTCACATACTCTACTTCGATGGCCTGGGGTTTGCAGGTTCGGATCCTGGGTGTGGACCTACGCACCATTCATCAAGCCATGCTGTGGCAGCATCCCTCATAGAAGAACTAGAAGGGCTTACAACTAAGATATACAACTATGTACTGGGGCTTTGAAGAGGAAAAAGAACAGGATGATTGGCAACAGATGTTAGCTCAGCGCCAATCTTCACCATATCTCTATCTATCTATCTATATATATATATACACACATATATACATGTATTAGGAGCTTAGTTTTTATATAACACAATATGTTAGAAAAACCTGGGAGGAAATATCAAAATACTAGCAGTGATTGGGGCTGGCCCCATGGCCGAGTGGTTAAGTTCGCGCGCTCCGCTGCAGGCGGCCCAGTGTTTCGTTGGTTCGAATCCTGGGCGCGGACATGGCACTGCTCATCAGACCACGCTGAGGCAGCATCCCACATGCCACAACTAGAAGAACCCACAACAAAGAATACACAGCTATGTACCGGGGGGCGTTGGGGAGAAAAAGGAAAAAATAAAATCTTAAAAAAAAAAAAACCTCAACTTGTTTAAAATACAACTTATTAAAAAAAAATATTAGCAGTGATTATTTCTTTGCTGGATTATAAGTGATGCTTATTTTCTATTGTAAGTCTTATATTTTCCAGTTACTACAGTAACTACACTGATTTTTTCATGATCAGAAAAAGTAAAATCTTCCTGAAAGAGAGCCATTTTCCACTGAGTCCATGCTCAGTTCTGAACAGTGCTGACCACTTAAAACCTACCAATTTCAAATTAATATCCACTCATGTGGAATTATCCATTCATTGTTTTGATTGCTACCCAAGTTCCAATTTTCTTCAGAATCTCTGTTTGCCTTTGAATTTAAACACAAATAAAGTGAATGAATAACTCAATAATAGCATTTGCTTGTCTTGAGGTAGAAAGGGCAACAAATGGGAAGACAGGAGACTCAGTTTCTAGACAGCTCTGCTAAAGAATTCACCGTGTGGCCTTTGCGAGACCCTTCCCCTCCTGGCCACAGCTTCTTCAGCTATAAAACCAGGGGAGTGAACGGATCATCTCTAAAGGCCCATCTAGGATGGACATCCCACCATTTATGTGCCCCTTCGGGAAGGAAAAGAAAGCAAAGCAGAGAGACATCGCTGAGTCATCTTATCATGGCATTGTGATAGAAATCACACCTCAGACGACTCCTTCTCTCTGTTTCTCTATTTCATCTCACTCTCTCAGCCTTCTTTCTCTTGCCAATTATGTAGCAATAAAACTTATTTTTTCCTCCCAACACTTCAGCGATTCTGGCCGTTACTCAGATAGCTCCATCCTTATTGGGATCTGATTTTGCTCTGGCACTCAATGGGGGTCTAAATCCTCTCCACTCCAGCTCATTCCTGCAAAACTTTACACCCTGTCCTTTTTTGAAAGCTTAGCCTGCCCCTCCCTCCCACGTCCCCCCTGCTATTAATAAATCCATGTGGAGCAGCAGCCATGCTGGTCCCACTTCTCTCAAAAAGTGACATTGGCATTTAAGAAAACTCTGTGCGAGTGCTGGGGGGCTGAGGGGGGCTGAAATCTTAATGTAATCATACTCATTTTAAGATCTACAGTCATTTGTCCTTGGCTTGATTTTCCCAGAAATGACTGGCACAGGAAGCCTTCTCAAAGCGCAGTTGGCTCAAGACTCATTTGGCGGGTCTTAGGGAATCATTCCAGTTACAGTTTTATCTGCCAAGCCTGTATTCCCTGCTGACTCAGTTTGGATTTTAAATTTCCATCAAGACCACCTGCCTGGTGTTAATTAGTTATGGTTTCTTATTTTATATGCAAACTTGTTTTAACATCTGTGAACTGGCACAGTGGTCTTGGGCTTCTCCCCACCCTACAAGCAGCATTCTTAGCTGACCTGGCTATTTGTACTTGAATAACATGATGTAGCCAGGATGGCTAAATAGTCAGCAAAAATCTGGAGATGAGGATTGCAAAATCCAACTAAATCCCAATTCATATTTTTCTTCTCATCATTGTTTTTTGAAAACTTTGAAACATACTTAGTAGAAGAATCTCATAGAGAAACACAAACCTATTGTTCTTAATGCTACTCTAGATACCTCTGTAGTTTTCACCCATTTATGATGTACTTATCAACTGCCAATTATTAAATCAAATCTGGTTTGCTTTTACTTTCCCAGGAATTGGGGGGAGGAAGTGATCTTTTTAGACTTCCTAGCTTTCCTTTAGCATGAAAAATCAATGGCAAAGAGTTGCTTTCCTCCATTGGTATGAACAGGCTCTCAGAAGACATGTTCTGAGCAGATAACTTTCAGAAATTTATCCTGAACTTTCCTTCAATCCACGTATGTACAAACATAACCATAAGCACATTAGAATGGTAGACCTAACAGCCTATAGTAAAAAGATTTGGCACTGACACATAAATAAAGTGAGCCAAGAACTTTGGAAGGCATAAGAATCCCTTTTTTCCCCAGAGTCAAAACTGAAAATTGCATCTGAGGGAGAGTCAGGAGTCATTGGCTCTCAAAGAAGAGCTTGTGTGTGTAGGCATTTTGACCTTAAATCCATTAATTTTCACATAATTTTGGATCAGCATTAAATGGAAGTAAAAAAAATTAACTGATATTGTCATTTCACATTTACTTGAGTTGCCTGCCATAAGATTTCCTTATCATGTCTAGAAACGTCCATATTTAAGAAGTGACAAGGAGAGCCATCTTCATAGAAGTGTTGCTATTTTTTCATGTGCCCTAGACTAACGGATTTTCTGTTCTGCTGTGCCAATGACTAAATCCAGGGCTAAAGTGACTAGAAAGAGAGGGTATGGAATTACCTTTCTGTCATAATTTAATGGACAGTTTTCTGGGTGCTAAGTATTAAATGGTTTTAGGAAATGATGAATAGCACCAGCCTCGGTGATTGGAAGGATTCCATTTCTCCAATTGCTCTCTTTTGGATCCACAGATAATCTGGGATTAGCTGGCAACAGGAAAAACCATTGGCCAGGACAACCTCATCTTCCCCTCTGGGTTTCTCCCCCAAACACACAGCCATGGATGCTTCTGGGTGAGGGAAGGAAAGAAGCTGTGACGTGCAGGTGAGATTGCCCTATTGGAGTCAGACTGGAAAAAAGCTTGCATGGTGCCAGATGATAAACATAGACATGTAATATCTACAAGCAACTATTCCTTTGTTTTGAATGTTCAGTAATTCAGTCAATGCATTACTAATCTAGTCCATATATGTTTTTATATATTATGCATGTGAATGCACACATACGTTATATGTATTTTATACATTATGCATATTAATAAATTATGCAATTATAGAGATTATGATAGACTGTGCTAAACAATTACTTACCCTGTGTTGTAATGAGGGGTACATACAGGTTGGGTGTAGCTGTAATAATTCCCAACACAGTAGCAGTTTCCAACCTGTCAAAATCTCCATTCATTCCTTTAATGGAATTTTTTTTAGCAATGTTGTTATGATTAGAGAGGAAAATGGCTATTCAGCTCAAATGGTAGTCCTATGCACCTTCATTTAACCAATAGCCTCTTCAAGGACAGATATATTTGCTTACTTCCATGGCAAGCGATCAAACATTACGTTGCCACATGCCAGGTGCAATTGTCTGACACATCCATTTTTTGCTGCTCCTGCTGCTCTGGGCTGAATTCTTTACCTCCTGAGAACTAGAATTTTCCTTTTGTAAATGTCACTTGCCTTTGCAATAATCACCATTTTGCTGTCATTTTTCCTCCTAAATCACTTTCATCTCTGATTTACTGATCTCAAACTCTTTTTTAAAATTCCTAATTTGTACTTCCTTCAAATCAAAGGCCAATGTTTGAATCTTCCATTTACGCAACAAAGGTGCCATATTTACATTTGGATCCTATTCGCTTCCCTATTAAATCAAAAAGTGTCAGATTTGTTACTAATAAAAGAAAGTCATTCTTTATAAGGATGTTACATTCATGTTTTGAATCATCAAATATCTTGTTTCACACTTCGCTTCAAAGTATGAGGCATGCAGTTAATTTGTCATAAATAAGCCATTTGACATAAATTCAACTTGTATTTTGAAACTTTCAGATTAAAAATAACATACTCCCTTTAAGAATCTGCCTTAAATTCTTTTTGAAGGAAAGTGGTATGCATGAGGGCGGGTGGGTGAGTGGGTGGGTCGGGGGGTAGACGGATGGACGAATGGATGAATAGATAGATAGATAGATCAATAGATAGAATTTCCCTTTAAAAATACAGCAGATTCAGTACACAGACAGAATATCAAAAAACTACAGGAGCTACGTGAATAAGTTATTCGACGTTAATTGAATATTGATGAAGAAGAAAACATAAGCTTGAAGAACACACTAATTAAACATGGATAGTTATTGGCTGAAAGAAGGATAGTCACAGCATCCATATTTTTAGCTTTTAGGAGAGGGAAACAGACAGCGAGGAGAAGGCACTTGCTATAGATAGCAATTCTCTCTTAGCCACAAAGAGCCTAGTTAGCGGATAGCAGCAGTAAGTAGCATAAAGAAGCCCAGGCGCAGTAAAGCTACAAAGTAGTAATGGGCGCGAGAACTTCAAGTGCTTGGCAAGAAAAGTGTGACTAGAACCCAGTTTGACACCAAAAGTGATTACACAGCTACAGAAGAAAAAATAAACGGATGTGTATGTTGATATTTGTGTTTCTTTAATTCTTGGTCTGTATCTATGTAGTATCACTGAGTTTCTAATTATAATAAGTTGTTAAATATTTCAATTTTCTTAATGGAGAATTCTATTTTTATACCAAAATGAAAACTAACGAGGTGTTGTATGAAGTCCCTCTTCTGGCCACACTTGGGGAAGTCCTAGCACTTTTGCCCGTGTGTTCTAACCCAGGGTGCTATACGAATAGAAGTGACACCTTTAACTGAAGCTAAGATGTCTAGGGGGATTTAACAGTCTTCCACTGAGCTGGCTTTATATGACAGCGAATTTTGCAGACAGACGTATAAAAGAAGGAATAAATCCTTAGTCCATTATGTAAACCACAGAAGATAATGTACCATCTTTTTTTATACCTCGGGATTAAACTATTTATCCACTATCAAAGGGTCTTTGAATTGCTTCTGTAAGAAATGATAATGATTAGTTTTTACCCATGACAGCTTCTCTAAGTCTCCTTGGTGATTAATACTGCGCATTTTCAAAATGGTCTCTCACAATGGCCCCAAAACAAACCAACCCACGTGGAATCTGAAGCTATGAACACCTGTCTCTGAGGATAGGTCAACTGAGATAACCAGAGTCCCGGAACACATATTGAGGTTAAAAAGATACTTCTCCTTTAAAGATTTTTTTAAAATGAAACAGATTTGTGATTTTTTTAGCTTTGTTTTATACAAACTAAATTTTATACAAAAGGCATATGCAACTTTTTAAAATAAAGAAGATAAAAATGGGAAGAATTATTTTTTAACACCCAAATAAAAGCCCAGAAACAATATACATCAATTATTTCCAAATGCTACTCAGTGAAGCAAAATCATCTTGACCGGCTGCCTCTCCCTCAGTGGCGATGGCATGTGCTGCCCTCTCTCTCTTCCAGCCCTTCCCTTTGCTCTTTCTTCCTTTCGTTCAGTCACAGAGCTGTCTTAAAGAACTTCATACACAGTTTATAAGATGATTTAGGGTGAGAAAGACTGGTTGCAGCCAATGGCCAATATATCTAGAATGTTGTAAAAGGTATATTGCTTATTTATCTGTGTACAAGGAAAACAAACAGAAAACTCAATGTAATCTAATCATCAGTTGTCAGGAAAAAAAGTCATCTAAATTGTGTCACACTGAATACATCAAAACACCTGAGCAACCTAAATTTTCCCTCATTAATTGGCATCTATATCACATAGACTCAACCTGAGACAAACTTCAAAATTTGGCTTGAACTTTACACACTTTCATTAATAAAAACTTAATAATCTCCATTCACTTAAAACCAACTCAACCACATGTAGGATTTTTCACTAGCTTTCTGTAAAGTACTTTTTTTAGGGAATGATTTTAATATCTCATGTCTTTAGACTATGAAGCATAAAAAAAAAAATCAGTTCCTAATATCTTTTCTTGGTTAAACATAAAACCAGCTTTTAATCAGCTTTAATAGTAATCAAGCAATTTTCCAGGAACTTGACTCAAATGCTCTGCCTAATACATACAATCCAAATGATTGTATCAATAAAAATCCAGGTAATGTGCTTTATGAATAACAGATTGATATAAGATTTCTATGAAACCCAAAGCAGTTTTATAAAAGACACCATTGTTGGGATTTAGCATAGTTTTATGCTTTTCCTCGATTAATCCTCCAGTAGGTGGGATTTATCTTTTTATGTGAAATGCAAGTCAAAATATTGGACTAGTTATCAATTCATTACGAAAGTAGTTGCATGGTTTTTCCAGCCAGGTTAGAGCCAAGTGATTTCGGAATTTCCAGAATTTGCAGAAATGGAAAGAAGCCTGACCAAATTTCAATACTGCTCAAGGAATAAAAACTGGGGTTGGATGCCATTTTGAAACGTGTGTGCATATGTGTTTGCCAAGTTATCTTCTAGCCAGCTGCACAATCTCCTGAAATGTCATCCAAATTTGATTAAAGACAGGTTACTCCAAAGTTATCCTTCTAAATCTTTATGCTAAAAATGGGTACATTCCTCAATATTATTGACTGAAAAGTAAAATAACCAAAACCAAGTGAAAAGTTGGGACTAATCTTTCTCTTTAGGGAGTAGCAGACTTTCCACCTGGTGTTAGCACAGGCACACATAATATGTGCTCAAAAAAAAAAAAACAGCAATGGCTTTGTTAGCAATTTTTCTGAACTATCTCATTAAATAAAGTTTTACACAATTAGTACTTCTATAATGTCAGATTGAATCCTAAAAATACAGATGTGATAACCTCACTAGCATCATGGACCATTCTAGAAGAGACAGAACTAATGTTTGATTGTTGAAAAGAGCAGAGCCACTGTGGAAGAAGCACAATCTGAACTGTATGGAAGGTCATTAGATGAAGCTGAGCTCCCTGGATGCCTGACACAGTGCCACAGGTGAGGGCTACAAAGATGTCAGACAATGCCTAGCCCCTCCAGGCACTCACAGTTGGATGAGAAGGCAAACCAGTAAACAGTAGTCATGGGAGAAGCTCTGAAATAAAGAAACATGGGCTGGCCCCGTGGCCGAGTGGTTAAGTTCGCGCGCTCCGCTGCGGGCGGCCCAGTGTTTCGTTGGTTCGAATCCTGGGCGCGGACATGGCACTGCTCATCAAACCACGCTGAGACAGCGTCCCACATGCCACAACTAGAAGGACCCACAATAAAGAATATACAACTATGTACCGGGGGGCTTTGGGGAGAAAAAGGAAAAAAATAAAATCTTTTTAAAAAAAAAAAAAAGAAAGAAAGAAACATGAAATTTCTTAGGATCACTGAGGAAGGAAAAGCTATCACACAGGTAGATGGGTGGCAGGGGATGCAGCTGAGCCTGAAGGATAAGCAGAGCTCTTCAGCTGGACATGAAACCAAAGGATAAGAAGATACAAGTCGCAACGAGAGAAAGGTATAGAGAGTGAAATAGCAATTTCCCCATAGAAGAGCGAGCCTCTCCTTTGTCCAAACTATCTTTCAGTGTCCCTCCAGAGCAAAGAGCAGATGTTTTTACTGTCCAGTATGGTAAAGTTAATGTCTCCCATGGAGCACAGGTTGTGCAGGTTTGCTTACAGCTCATTCTAAAAAGCTGGGGGTCCCTAAGCTCACTGTTCCTCAGCAGTGATACAAACCCAATGGGTGCACAGCATCACCCATGTCATCTCTGAAGGACTTGGGATTTAAGGGAAACATACACGATCATGAAGCTCACGCTGCTTGCTGTGCTGTAAGTAAAAAAGTCCTTTGCCTCTGACCCGGGAGACTTGTGTCTTCTGCCAGCATCTATGAAACTCTGGCAGGCAAATTTTTTAGCTTATAAGTAGGGTAAAATCTCAGACCACTCACAATTTTTAACAAATGGGTAGTGGTTCCATCAAGTGAGATGGGAAAGAGAGGAGAATGAAATGGAAATTCAGGGAGAAGATGATGAGTTTGGTTTTTTTCTTACTGAATTTGAAGTGGTGTGGAGGCAGGGAATTGGCAGCACGGGTCTATATTTCAGGAGACAGGTCTGGGCTAGAGACACATATTTGAAAGTTATTAGACTCCACATGGGAGTTAACACCTTGAGGATGAAGAACAGTATCCTGGTTTAAGTGGCATTTATGGGGATGTGGAATTCTCTAAAGAATATAGAGAAATAGACAGAATGGAATGAGGACAGCGTGCCTCTCAGAAGCCAAAAATTGGAGAGTTTCAAGGAAGGAGTAATCACAAGTGTAATTAGGGGAGCTCCAACAATAGAAAAACTAAAATCCCACTGGATTTGGCACCTAAACCATCACACAGTTGTCCTTGCATGATGTGCTGGTCCTTGATCTGTTTGCCTTCAGATCCATCCCCCTCACTCTTCCTCTCACTTTGGATCCCAGATGTCTAAATGCAGGCTGCCCATCCCAGGCTCTAATGACAGCTGATTTCCAGCTGGGCTGAGTTTAGCCAATGGGAAGCATTGGTGAGAGATTAAAAGGTGAAGGGAACAGAGAGGCCGGGTATTTCTGCTTCTCCTGTCTGCCTTGGATGCAGGTCTGGCAGTTCCCGGACTGAATCCCCTCCATGGCTTCAGCTCCACTGGACAAGCCAAGCAATCCAGGGTTCTTGCCTCCATGGGTAACCCAAAAACCAGGGTCTGATAGCACCATCTTTACTTTGTCCCCCCATTCTAAGTGCGGTAGTGGCTTCCTGCTGTTGTCACCTCTGGGATACCTCACCATCCTCTGTTTGGTTTCTCACTTACTCTACCACCCAACTAGTCAATTTCCCTGCTATTATATTTTCTTTGTAACAAATCATTGAAGTAGTTTATTTTTGCCTGGTTGGATCCTGATGAGTACAAGTGGTAAGAATAAATGTCAAGTATTATAGGAAAAGAGGATGTTGGAGACCAATAGTATAGACTATTCTTCTAGTAGTTTCAGTGAAAAAGAAAGAGAGACCCGAGGGTAGCTGGAGGGTGTTTTTTTTTAAACTTGATTTAGGGTTTAGATTGGGTAAGCCGTGAGCTTGTTTTTAGGCTGAAGGGAAGACGTCTGAAAAGAGTGAGAGAATAAAATTAGAGGAATTGAGGGAGGCTTGGTTGCTGTGACTTTAAATCATCTTGTAAGTAAGGTGGATGAAATTTTCTGTTGGCCTCAGTTTCTCCTGGAAGTTTGGAGGCTCTGTTGAGATTGGAGGCAGAAAGTAGGCTAGAAGAGACTGGTGATGGTTTGGAATTCCTCTGTGGGAGTGGAAGCTGACCGAGGATCTCCAAAAGGATTGATGCGTAAAGCAGAGGGCCCAGCTGAGGTAGGGGACAAGGAATTTTAGTGGTACAGATCTGCATAGTTTTAGAGTTTGGGGTGTTTTCCCCCCTCTGATATCAGTTGTCCCTGTTAGGGAGCAGAATGGCAAATCCAGGGCTGGGGTCTTGCCAGATGAGCACTGTGAGAGGACAGGACTGCGGGAATTCAAAGGTGAGAGAATAGTTTGGATGATCCACCAGGGAATAGAGGCAGCATAACCAGTAGAAAGGATGCACAGGGTTGTACAAGTGGGCAGGACGCACTTCCTATTCCAGCTGTGGAAACTTGCGCAAGTGACTCAACGTTTCTAAGCCACAGTTCCCTCACCCCAAAAATGAAAATAGTCTCTACTCCAAGAGGTTATGAGAACAAATGAGAAAACACAGATAGAGTGCCTATTAAAGATCTTGACACACATAGAGAACTCAGCGACGCGCTGTGGAGTTGGCCATTTTCATTAATCAGATCTCTATTCAATTTCGAGATCTGTAGATCTCTCTCTGAAGACAGGTCTCAATCAGAGATCAATTCTGAGATGGCCCTGAAGCGTACAAGGTGGGGTTCCAAAACAAACCCATTTCACGCCCCTCTTTGGCTCCAAACCACACAGGAAGATTCTGGTGAGCCACATTCCTCTACAGAGAATAGAACTGTTTGAGAGCTCAAAGTTAAGACTTGAATCTATAAGGAAAAGAAGCTTCTGGAGAGCCACTGACCAGGAATTCAACTGGGGCACAAAAATGGACCAGGTATGGAAAGGGATGGTCCCGGGACTCAAGGCTGAGACTTAGAGCTGTCGGAGGCATCTGGGAAAACAATCACAGCCACGCTGTCTAATGTCCAACAGGACCAGGGCTCATCATATTTCCCATGCTGGAACTTATTTATAACTAGTTACAAAGCGATCACCTGGTCTGTTGATCACCCAGGCTCCTAGTTCTCTGCTTCCTGCCTTCCTACCAACTCCTTTTTTTTCTCATTACCCTCACAGGTGGAAGAAGATTCCCCATAGAGCCATCATTTTCAGATCAAAAAGATAGGAAACCCACGTCAGCCAATTTTAGTGCCTCTAACAAGCTGTTTGAGGATAAAATTATTGCCTATAATGAGCTCATTGGAAATAAGCTTCTGGGCTTATGTCACACAAATAACCACCTTGGTTCTTATTTCTACAACAAATAGGAGTTAAATGAGCTAAACACTACTATAAATGTACCTATTTTCACTTGCTCTCAGTTAAAAAGAAATAATATCCTCAAATATTTGAAACCCTACAAAGCAGAGAATTGCTAATGATTACATCCTCATTCCTGTAAGGAAGTTCAATGATATGAAAATGCCACATGTCATCACTAATTCCTAGGAATCAGAGAAAAATATACAAAAGCCTTAATGAACAGATGAAGAAAGAAAACTGGTAACTGACGTTTCTGGCTAGGGAATATGACAATCAACAGAAGGGCTACTGACCGAATCTCCTTACAGATCAAAACTACTCATGCTTCACCCAGAGTCAACACATGCCACGTCTGAGGAGAGGCGTCTTCGGGGACAGATCTGTTAACCCTCGGCGGGCGTGTTTCATCTCACCGCTCACTGTGGGCAAGTTAAAGAAGGCTTTGTGCATCCGCTTTCCAGCAGAAGCTGGAGTAACGAGGCGCAGGAAGGCCCGGTCCTGCCCTGGGGCCCGGGGCTGATAACACACACACATACTGTGTGTGTGTGAAACCCACGTGGCCCAGTCTTCAAACGCTTCCCTTTGGGCTATTTCCTCGCATTTTAGACTCGCAGAAGAAAAGGGTGAGTCAACCACAGGTCAGAAAGACGTGACAGAATGACTTTTTCTTCAGTTTTGTATTTAACATAGATTTCCCTTTTCGGCAAAGTTTAGAATGGCTTGATATCCTTTCCAAAAGCCATGGATCTTACTCTAAAGAGAATAGTGTGCAGTAAGAAATTTAAAAATTAGTTGGACAGCTAAGTCTCTTCACAGCATGACCAGTTAACACAATGCATCTTAGTGACATTCTGAAACAATGAAATTCTGCTTGATTCTCTTGTTAGTGTGTGCTATAAAAGGCCACCAGGTTTCTCTCGGAGCGATGATAGGGACAGAGAGGGTAAGATCGGGGAGCGGTTCTGGAGCCATGGCAGACACCACTAGACCCACTCTTGGGTGACGGTACACAGTTCTAATCATTAATGCTGTGGAAAAATGCTACTCATGTTGAAAAGGTATAGCAGAGGGCAGACAGACTGACTTATAGGGTCTGGAGCGAGGCCCATATGTTGACCTCACTCTCTCCTCGCAAATCCATGGTAGTAAAGCTCCCAACAAGAGGAACCTCCTAGAGCCTTTGCCTACAAATCTCAGCATGGGGCAGAAATGGTGCTTCCTGAGCTCCTGGATATTTGGGGGAAATTTTTTTAACACCTGGTCCTAAAACTCATTCAAACTAACCCTTGTGTCCATCAAAATCCAACCCTTCTATAGCATCAAAGCAATGTTTTTGATGCCTACCTTCTTATTAACGCTTTATACCAGAATATAAGAAAGATATTTACCAAGTGTTACAAAGCAGAAAACTCACCCCAAAACCAAGACAGCAGCAGAGTAACCTGGAACGTTCTTCTATTATATTTTTGCACGCTAAGCTGTTTATTAACACTGCACTTGGATCGGTTTTTTTTTCCTTCCCTGGTTTCCGGGGTAACCAGTTCATCTGGTGGCAGCAGGGTGGGAGGGGAGCATAGGAAAGAAAAAGAAAATATTTTAAGTGATGCATACCGTGAAGTCAACCTGAATGAATTTAATTTGCTGTGGCGGTGCGACAATACCAAGAGAGCGTACTCAATGAGAGTCCCTTCTGATTGTTTCTGACTGGGTAATTTGAGGAGAGTTTCTGCATAATGGTGCCTTTTTCTCACAGCAGGCTCTTTTGAATCCCACCTGTAAATCAGGGGTGTCTACAGGGATTTGTCTTTTTCCCTCCCCATCTCTTTTATCTCCACCTTTTTTTCAGTTATTTGTGAAAATAAAATAGTCTTCCTAATTCTTTTCTGTGAAAGAAGGCTGGATTGTTATACCCTGAAAGTAGCACATTAAGTTTGATCAACAATTTGCTCACTGAAATTCAATCTCTAAGATACTTACCCTATGTTCTACTTTAAAATGTCCATCTGAGATTCTTGGTCTATGAGATAGAATACTGATGTTATTTTAAATTAAGATTTAGCAGTTACTTCATGCTCCTAGCCTAGAGAGACACATGCTGCATACGCAGATGAATTAGGTTATAGACCTTGTTTAATTTTCTCAACCTATAATTATTTCTACAACTAAATATAAAGATGAAGTATTTAACTGTTAATGTAAATGTGTATTATAAAATCACCCTGCCATATCAGTCTGCATTGGAACTAATTGTGTATTTGTAACTCAAGTAAATTTTAAATTGAAGTTATTAAATGGTTTAGACTTCAGATCACAGAATCAAGCTGTTTAAAAAGCATGTGTGGAGCCGGCCCGGTGGCGCAGCGGTTAAGTGCGCACATTCCGCTTCTCAGCGGCCCGGGGTTCGCCCATTCGGATCCCAGGTGCGAACATGGCACGGCTTGGCAAAAGTCATGCTGTGGTAGGTGTCCCATGTACAAAGTAGAGGAAGATGGGCATGGGGCCAGTTTTCCTCAACAAAAAGAGGAGGATTGGCAGATGTTAGCTCAGGGCTAATCTTCCTCAAAAAAAAAAAAGCGTGTGTATACACGCGCCATAATTTAATAGTACTTACAATGGAAACAACTTAAATGTCCAACTATATCAAGTCGGTTAATAAACTATGACTTATCCATATAACAGAGTACTATCCAGCCACAAAAATGATAATGTAGAACAATGTTCAATGACAAGGAAAGATAATACCATCACAAGCAAGACAACACCAAAAATTGCAAAGGAGTCTGTACAATGCCCTATTTCCATTAAAAAAATATTTATACCCCTAGACATGCCTAGGATAAAAAGTCTGAAAGAATTTATTACACTAATAGTAGTCGCCATCTCTCAGAGAATAGATTATGAGTGATTTTTGTTTGTTTTTTCTTTGCTAGTCAGCCCCCAATCCCATCCCCCTTCCCCAAATTTTACAAGTGTGCTGAATTAAAAAATCAGCTATTTTTCAAGAGTAATTACCTCTTTAATGAAAAGAGGAGCACCCTCAAATACTATCGAGGGGCCCATTTTCATAAAGTATAAGTACGGGACAACCAAACCAACTGAATTTAACAAAACCTCAAAAGGTTAGAAATGAATTAAAATGTATGACAAACTGAGATATGTGCTGAGTTGACAGGAAATTGGCTGCATTTCTTGCAAGATAATTTGATTACTGTAGACTAAGGCCCCTCTCACTTTTTCTCTTCTCAGATGCCTCAAGGGCATCTCTGGGATGGCTTTCTGGAACCAGGTCCAGAAACGGCAAGTAAACAGTGCCATGGATGTATCATGCTCTGAACCTTATCGAAATACTGGTTGTCCTTATTTGTGATGATCATTTTGATAAAGTTTTATGTGTCCAAGGCATGCTGTAAATTTCTTTGTCAAAAAGCTATAGTTGTAATAAAATAAGCGCTCAATAAATACTTATGGATTAAATAAATTACTTTTCAAAATGTCATTTTTGAAGAAAAAAATATTATTTAAAAACATTTAGCATGACAGAAAGAAAGGAAAGAAGGAAGGAAGGAAGAAGGAAGGAGGGAGGGGGAAGCGATAAAAAGCTCAAAAAAAAAGCAAGGTAAAGGAAAAATAAAATTTAAACAAAGATAACCTGGGGTGAGATTAGCATACCATAATACCCCATACATTTGATAAAAATGAGCCATAAATTTATATTTAAGCTTCTTAATAGCCTAAGCCACAAGTGCAACACAATCAGTTCTGTAATTGATAATATTTCTAAGATAAAAGGGAGTTAGAAGCACAGCAGAAACAAGAGGGCAATTTCTCCCATGAATCCTTAACGAGAACGACTACGTGATGTAATGAGCAACATTCTCCATAACAGCCCCCAGGGCGCGCATGCTTCATGGAGCTGTTTCTCGCAGTGGTCCACAGTGTAGGTTGACACTAACACCCCAATTCACGGTTTATATAAGCAACTCAGAGAATGGGAACGTGAACATGGTCCAGGATCACAGCTCAGTGATTTGGCTGAATCTTAGGATAAATTTTTTCACATGCAGCAATGCACGGACTACATATCTTTTTAAATGCTCCATTACTAATTCTGTCAACCAAACTTTGCAAAGCGGGGTGCTGCAGTAAATTTGTTATGCCATTCCCTAATCGCAAGTGGAGGCTGCTTCTTTATATTTACAGTCAAAAACAGACCTGTACGTTTTAACAGTATACTAAATGAAAGGTTGATATCCTTTTCTTTCATTCATTCAATTAATTAAAAGTAATTCACAAATATTTACTGAATACTTCTTATTTCTCGGAAATTTGTTTACGTGATAGGAAAACAGAGGTGACCAGGCAGGCTTGGCCACTGTGGGGTCCTCATGGATGTGACAATGCAATCTAGAGCAGAGTTTCCCAACAGTGGTACTATGACATTTTGGACTGGATAACTCTTTGTTGTGGGGACTGTCCTGTGCATGATAGGAAGTTTGGCAGGATTCCTGGCCCCTATCTACTGGGTACCAGTAGCAACTTCCCCAGTTGGAAGAAGCAAAACTGTCTCCAGACGTTGCCAGATGTCCCCTGCAGAGCCACTGATCTAGAATTTAACGTAAGAAAGCTACAATGAATCAGTGCAGAGAGGAAGTCGGGGACACTGAGAGAAGGTGAAGAAGAGAGACTGTCCTAGTCTGGTGGTCCATGAAAACCTCCTTGAAGTGGAGTTTCAAAGCTACAGGGAACGGATGTCTAAAAAAAGCTGTGCTCCGGAGAAGGGAATTAGGGAAAGCATACGGATTGGCCTAAGCTCTTCCTCAAAATACCATTTGAATGTCCTCTAACCCATGGTCAGTCCATCCAGGACCAAGAGCGTTATGTAAAAGTCACTGAAAAGCCTGTTTAAAAAAGAAAATCAGCCAAGCACACCTTTGAGAGTAATGGAACTTTCTATTGTCCTTCCTGAAACAAAATGATCACAGAATACACTCCTAAATGATTGAGTCGAATTTTAGTACAGAGTTGTAGCTGTAAGCCTGTTAAGTGCCGGAACTAATGAATTTATACGTAGGTTGTACTGTGAGAAGTTATTAAACATTCATTAAGAAAGATATGTTTTGACTTAGAAACGTAGTCTTAAACAACTCTTTGTGAAAACAATTATACCAATTAAAATCAAACATTAACTAGGTTGGCACCATTTTGTAAAAGGCCACTTAATTGTTGTTTCTACTGCCATAAAATCAAGAATTTGGACTGCATGATTTCCTAAAGATCTCAGCAAATTTTTTAATTTTATGAATTTGTGTGTAAATTTATTTTTTTAATTATAGATTATTTCTAACTTATTCCTAAAAGCAGATTTTTGTCATTAGAGCAGAATAAATAATTTCATGAAATTTATTTATTTTAAAGGATTGAAGTGTTTAAAATTTAGAAGATTCTAATACTTTTCTTGTCTTCCTATGTTCCTGCCTTACTTGTCCAATTGATACCCCAAAGATAATAAGGGCAGATAGGACTAACCCCTAGGCTTTAGTATGATAAAATGTATTATTTTCATCATCGTCTTCTTTTTATAACTGATAAAACTGAGGCTCAAAAGGTTAATTTTTCCAAGGGCATAGACTTAATAATTAGCCAAGTCAAGAGTCAAACCCGTATCTTCTGACTCTACCCCAAAGTGTTGGTAGAGGAGGCACAGCAAAACATCCTAGAACATGATATGATTTCAGGAAAGGAAGGTTTGGGTAGAATATGCTGGGAAGCAGAGAAACAGCATAAGAGCACCGGGCATAGATCCCAAAGGAAAGGAGAGCAAGACAGTTGCTCACCCTAACCCTCGGCTTGGAGGACTCCTAGAACATCAGCTGCTACTTGATCAAAAAGGGCAAGGTAACAAAGGCCTTTGGGTGAGTACCTGTGATATGGTGGATACTTTATATTTAGTACCTCTAATCCTCCCACAACCTGTAGAACAGGCCTTCCCAAATCGTCGTGTGCATATGAATCACACGGGGCTCTTGTTAGATAGAACGCAGATTCAAATTCAGAAGGCTAGGCTAGGCGCTGAAAATTTAATTTCTAACAAGCTCCCAGGTGATGCTGATGCTGCTGGTCCTGGACCACAGGCCACACCTTGAGTAGCAATGTACTCCTGTGTAGAGCATAGGAAAGACCTACGTGGTGAGTTCAACTGCATGTTCCCACCCCCAGCCCCAGAGATGCTAATGCAGAAGGTCTACAGAAGAGTCTACGATTCCTTTGCTAACACATGCTTCAGGTCATTCTGATCCAGTGGGCTAACAGACTGTGGAATCCAACAGACCGGGATTAAAATCCTCACTCTATTACATTCCAGTTGTAGGAAAGGACGTACAAGGCAAATTATTTAATTTCTCTGGGCTTTAGTTTCCCTCACCCGAAATGCAGGAATAACAAAAAATACCTTGTTGGAGGGTACTGATGATTAAACATGGTATCGATGGAAAGTATCTAGAATATTACAGATATTCGGGAAGGGATAATCATTGTAATAGTGCTGACATGCTGGTAATGGTAATGCTCACTTAAAAGACGAGTAGCTCAGGCACGAAGGGGTTAAATCGCTTATCCATGCCCGTTCACTAAACAAGATTTGAACCCAGATCCCACTCCAAAGCCACATTCATTTCACTGCACCAGATCACATCCGCCAAGTTTTAGACATTTCACCTGCATTTATGGAAATCACCCTAAACCGCTTCTTCCTCTGCTCCTACCCTGCTAGTTGTTCCAGGCTCTTCCTCTCAGGACTTTGTTTTCAGCTTCTTCCCCTGCAACCTTTCCTCCTCCACCCCCCACTAACTCTTTGGATTTTGTTGCCCGGATTTGACCTTCAGCGTTCTCCAGGGACCCTCTAGACCTCCCGCCCTTGGCCTTGCTGGCAAGTTCTCCCCCCAGCCCCCTTACCCAGTTCGAAAGAGGGCCCGTACATATACAAAAAGATGATAGAAGACAAACAAAATCTAATTTTGAAGACGTGTACAAGTAATTTTTCGGCTCTTAGCATGATGTGTAGGCCCTGTCTGTTACCATTCTTGGATCCCCCAAAATAGTTCTCTTTTTTAATGAACAACTCTTGAGAGAATGTCAATCACAGCTATAAAATCTGGGAGACAAGAGTCAAAGCCGAATTATTTACCCACTATACTCTAATACACATGGGAGGAATACAAAATATATTATGGAGGTAATATAATCCCATAAAATACATGACAAGAAAAGCCACAGACTTACGTTACTACTGCTCTGGCTGAAAAGATATTTTGTGAGGGACTGAGACATTTCAAAATGTTGGGAAAAACTCAGGATCCTAAATAAGCAAATTGTTTTAGCATTTCTGTTCCAAGCAATAACATTCAATGACTGCGTGGAGATTATTTTCAATAGAGATTTTATGGGAAAACTGTAACTGGAAATAAAAGGAATATTCTGGCCATAAACATGACGTATCTCTTGTTGCACATGTTGGTGATGACATTGAATGAGATCTCCAAGCAAAATAAGAGTTATGATATGTGGTGTCAGCATAATAAAATAAGACTTTTTCCTTTCAAAGGTCAATTCTTGAGCTTCATAAAGATGTACAGAATTTCATAGCCTGAAAACTATGTTAAGGGGACACCGAGAACCAGATGGCAAAAGAGTTTTAGAAAAGGAAAATAGAGCTGTGTGCCTCTGCCTTAATGCATTGCAGCACAAATCAGCATTTTACATTAGCTATTGTCTCCAATAGTCTTTTTAAAAAAATGTCTATAGATGTGAATTCTCTTGAAGAATGTGTCTGTACAGAAAAAACACATGTAGAGTTGAGCTGTCATCTTAAATAGACAGCATCGATCATTCTGTTTCTTCTTCTGTACGTATAAATTTATAAGGCCACTCACATTATTTAAATAGCTTTTAGCCTCCATTTTTCTTTCCCTATGCTGATGTAAAAAGTATGACATCGGATGGAAAAAATGGGGTAGATCAAAGTCAGTTGAATTGAAATAAGACATCTCCTCAGCCAGCAGAGGTCCGTAGTTAATTTTGGGCTCCAAGCACGCCGCCTTCTTTCAATCCAGAATCTGTCCTCTATAAGGAATGTGACCTGGGACAAGTTACTTAACCTGTCTAAGCCTCAGTTTTCTCATTTGTAAAATGGGGATAATGATAATCCCCTAACAGGGTTGCTGTAATCATTAAACAACGTAATGGATGTGAAAGACTTGGCAGGATGTCTAGCTCACAGAATCATCTTTTTATATACGCATAACCACTTCCTTGAGATAATTCATATACCATACAATGTACCCCTTTGAGGTAAACAATTCAATGTCTTTTAGTATATCCACATATTCAGACTTATGCAACCATTACCACAATCAATTTTACAACATTTTCATAAAAAAGAATTCGTCTCCATTAGCAATCACTGCCTATTTCTGCACAACCCTCTCCCTCTCTACCTTCCCATTCCCCACCTTGCAGCCCTAGGCAATCACTAATCTACTTTTTGTCTCTATAGATTTGCCCATTCTGGATCTTTCATATAAATGGTATTATATAATACACAGTCTTTTGTGACTGGCTTCTTACACTTAAAATAATGTTTTCCAAGTTCATCCAATGCTTTATTCCTTTATATTGAGGAATAATATTCCATTGTATGGATGTCCCACATTTCATCTATCCATTCATTAGTTGACAGAAATTTGTGTTGTTTCCACTTTTTGGTGATTATAATGCCACTCTGAACATTCTCCACATTATCACCAACACCTTTTGATTCTAGTCATCCTCATGGGTGTGAAGTGTTATCTCACTGCAGTTTTGATTTGCATTTCCCTGATGGCTATTGATGTGGAGCATCCTTATGTTCTTAGTAGCCATTTGTATATCTTCTTTGAAGAAATGTCTATTTGGATCCTTTACCCATTTTCAGTTAGGTAGTCTTTTATTATTAAGTTATAAGTGTTCTTTATGAGGTCTAGATACCAAATCAAAGACATTATAAGAAGAAAGCCAATATCTTTTGTAAATATAGATCCCAAAATCCTTAACAAAATTGTAGCAAACCAGACCTAGAAATAAAGGGTTATACATCATGACTAAGTGGATTTATCCCATAAATGCAAGGTTGGTTTAACATCTGAAGATCAATTTATATAATACGCCATATCAATAAAATAAAGAACAAACCACATGATCACTTAGAAAAAGCACTTGACAAAAATCCAATACCCTTTAGTGATGAAAACAGTCAACAAACTGGGAATTGAAGAGACTTTCTTCAACCTGATAAAGAGCATCTACAAAAAACTGACAGCTAACCTTATACTTACTGGTAAAAGACCGAGTGGTTTATCCCTAAGATTAGGCACAAGACCAGGATGTCCATTTTTGCCACTTCTATTCAACATTTTACTGGAGGTTCTAGCCAGGGTAATTAAGTAAGAAAATGAAATAAAAGGCATCCAGATTGAAAAAGAAGTAAAACTCTCTCTTTGCAGATGACATAATCTTGTATATAGAAAAAAGCTAAGATATCCACTAAAAATCTATTAAAATGAGTAAATAAAACCCATAAATCTACAGACAGCTAAACTCCAACAAAGGGCCAAGAACTTACAATGGAGAAAGGAAAATTTCTTCAATAAACGATGCTGCGAAAACTGGAGAGCCACACACACAAAAAATGAAAGTAGACCGTTATCTTACACCATACACAAAAATTAACTCAAGATGGATTAAAGACTTGAATGTAAGACCTGAAACCGTAAAACTCCTAGAAGAAAACATAGGCAGTATGCTCTTCAACATCAGTCTTAGCAGTATCTTTTTGAATATCATGCCTCCTCAGGCAAGGGAAACAAAAGAAAAAATAAACAGGGGCTGGCCCTGTGGCCAGTTGGTTAAATTCACATGCTCCGCTTCGGCGGCCCAGGGTTTTGCTGGTTTGGATCCTGGGCATGGACATTGCACCACTCATCAGGCCATGTTGAGGTGGCATCCCACATGCCACAACTAGAGGGACCCACAATTAAAATACACAACCCTCTGGAGGGATTTGGGGAGAAAAAGCAAAAAAAGGAAAAAAAAAAAGAAAAAAGAAACAAACGGGACTACATCAAACTAAAATGCTTATGCACAGCAAATGAAACCATCAACAAAATGAAAAGACAACCTAACAATTGGGAGAAGATATTTGCAAATCACATATCTGATAAGAGGCTAATATCCAAAATATGTAAAGAACTCATACAACTCAGCAACAAAAATAACAACAACCCAATTTAAAAATGGTCAAAGGATCTGAACAGTCATTTTTCCAAAGAAGATATACAGATGGCCAAAAGGCATATGAAAAGATGTTCAACATCACAATTACTAGGGAAATGCAAATCGAAACTACAATGAGATATTACCTCACACCTGTGAGAATGGCTATAATCAACAAGACAAGAAATAAAAAGTGTTGGAGAGGATGTGGAGAAGAGGGAACACGCATACACTGCTGGTGGGAATATAAACTGGTACAGTCCCTATGGGAAACAGTATGGAGATTCCTCAAAAAATGAAGAATACAACTACCATATGATCCAGCTATTCCACTGCTGGGTATTTATCCAAAGAACATGAAATCAACAATTCAAAGAGATTTACGATCCCTATATTCATTGCAGAGTTATTCACAATAGCCAAGACAGGGAAGCAACAAGTGCCCATCAACAGATGAATGGATAGAAAACATGTGAGAGATATATATATAATGGAATGCTACTCAGCCATAAAAAAGGATGAAATCTTGCCATTTGCAACAACATGGATAGACCTTGAGGACATTATGCTAAGTGAAATAAGTCAGATGGAGAAAGTCAAATACCATATGATTTCACTCATATGTGGAAGACAAAACGACAAAAACACATAGATATAGAGAATAGATTGGTGGTTAGCAGAGGGGAAGAGGGGAAAATGGAGGGTGAAAGGAGTAAAAGGGCATGTGTAGGATGATGGATGGTAATTAGACTGGGTGGTGAACATGATGTAGTCTACACAGAAATCAAAATATAGTGATGTACACCTGAAATTTATGTGATGTTGTAAACCAATGCTACCTCAATAAAAATAAATGAATAAATAAATACCATAAAAAAATAAAATGATGATAGATTGATAGTGGGAAAAAATGAGTAAATGAGTTCAGCAAGATTGCAGGGTGCAATATACGAAAATAAACTGTATTTCCATACACTAGCAATGAATAACCCAAAAATAAAATTAATAATTTTATTTACATCAAATAGAATAGGACCAAAAATATAAAATAGCATATAGCAAATAGCATCAAAAAATAAAATACATAGAAATAAATTTAACAAATGAAGTATAAAACTTACACTGAAAAATATAAAAAATTGTTGAAAGAAATTTAAAAAGACTTAAATAGAAGAAAAGGCATCTCACGTTCATAGATCAGAAGACTTAATATTATTAAGATGGCAATACTCCCCAAATTGATGCAGAGATTTGACACAATCCCTATCAAAACGCCAGCTGACTTCTTTGCAGAAATTGACAAACTGATCCTAGAATTAATATGGAAATGCAAGGGACACAGAATAGTCAAAACAATCTTTGAAAAGTTTCGTGACTTCAAAACTTAATTCAAGACAATATGGTGCTGGTATAAGGATAGACAAATGGACCAAGAGACTAGAATTAAGAATTCAGAAATATATCCTTTCATTTAGGATCACTTGATTTTTTACCAAAGTGCCAAGACAATTCAAGGGGGTAAGGAATATTCTTTCCAACAAGTTGTGCCAGGACAACAGGATATCCACATGCAAAAGAATTAAGTTGGATGCCTACCTCACACCATACACAAAAATTAACTCAAAATGGATCACAGACCAAAATGTAAGAGCTAACGCTACAAAATTCTTGGGAAAAAAACAAGAGTAAATCTTTATGATCTTGGTTTAGGCAATGATTTCTTAGATACAACATCAAAAACAAATGATTAAAAAATAGATAAACTGAATTTAATCAAAATTAAAAACTTTTATACTTTAAAGGCTACCATCAAGAAAGTGAAAAAACAACCCACAGAATGGGAGAAATATTTGCAAACCATTTATCTGACTTTACGTATCTAGATGACAGAAAGAACTCTTACAGACCCAGCTAAAAATAAGTAAAGGATCAAAATAAACTTCTTTTCAAGGAAGACATACAAATGGCAAACAACATGAAAAGATGCTCAACATCACCACACATAAGGGAAATTCAAATCAAAACCAGAATGAAATAGCACTTCATATGTACTAGAATGGCTAGAATCAAAAAGTGTTGATGAGAATGTGGTGAAATTGGAGCCCTCACACATTGCTCATGGAAATGTAAATGGTACAGCCATTTTGGAAAACATTTTGGCAGTTCCCTTAAAGGTTAAACATAGAGTTACAAAAAGACCCAGCAATTGTGCTACACTCCTTCCGCAGTTGTGATTGAAAGATTGTGTTTTTCTCCTCATCTCTGTTATGTTGACTCATTACTAATTACTTTTCTTGGTTCATTTTTACCTCTTTCATGCCCTTGGCGTGTCTGGGAATTATTTCCCAGTCCATGTTTCCTGAGGTATCTTCACTTTAGAAGACAGAAGTATCTTTTTGGGGACAAGCATCCTCAATGGCCTCCAGCCATAGGATTTTCTTACGTGTTACCTGTCCTCATTATTTGCCACTTGGCAGTCCATGAAGATGGTTCAGACTGATCTCAAAACAAATTTTTGCTACTGCTGATGGCATCCAGGCCTTCTCTACCACCAGGCAGCTCTCTTTGAGGTTCTTTGTTGACCATCACCCATCACTTTTTCCACTGTGGCCTTTCCAAATCTTTGCAGTGCTTCTCAAATGGCCAACCATTTCCACCTCATTTTCAGTAAATAACTTTACTGATAAAATGTAAGTCATTAAACATGAACGAGCTTTTCCAACTTTGTTCCACTCTCAGGTACTTTGTCCATACCACTTGGTTTCCTAATCAATTGCACGTGTAGGTCTCTCTTCTACTAACTTTATGCTAGATGCCTTAAGGTCAGAGAATGTGACATTTTTCATAGTATTTATTCACCTAGTCCAGTGCCATTGCACTTAGCAGACAGTTATCCATGTATTGCATAAATGAATGAATATGCAGCAATGGAAACAAATTCTTTAACATGGAAATCCTAGACCCAATCTATTTCATTGGGATGCCAATCCACAAGGGTCATTCAGTAGAGTGGGAAGATGGGCCCAAACCAGGTTCTGTCACATTCTACCACATTCTACACCACTTGTCTTCAGGCCAACAGCTGTGTAACCTGGTCCTGAAGTGAAAACAGGGATTTTCTAGGGATGTCATTTCAGAGAATTGTAAGCGATACATCACACAACATTTTTGGTTGCGAAAGAGTTCTTTGTGGTTGTTCACAGAAGTTATGTAGCTGATTTCAAAGTTCGTTTCGGTTACCTCCATGCCAGTTATCCACTACTTTCCTTAAGATTTCTATCAAAATCTAGAAAACGACCCCAGTTTCTTGTAAGGACATTTTGAGAACTAAAATAGCTGACTTTGTTTTATTTTCATGACAGATATATTTCTGTTTCTCTTCTCCCTTTTCTCCACACCCGAATACCCATGTAAACATAGTTTAATAATGTCATTCGCTCACTAGAGCCCATATTTAGCTATTTACAAAATAAGCTTCAAATCATTCCTATAGATTTTACATCTCTGCCACTGCAGGGACCTCTCATACATTCTCTGAAACCACAAAAAGCCACTAAATCTGCTTAAGCAGTCCTGGAAAGGATGGTACAGGTTAGGGCCCATTTTTCCCATGGGATATTAAGTTACCAGTGAGAACACTATTTGCTTTTTGGCATATTCAAATTCTGACTCAAGCGTGTGAACAGAGTGACCAGGTCAGTGAGGCTCCCTAGCTTACACCTCTGAAGACATGAGGCACTCTCTTGCAAGTGTCGCCCATGAGGCAGCAAGGGCAAGTCACCTGGTGGTGGCAACGAGGTGAAGATTTAAGGATCCACACAGCAGCGCAGTCAATAGACAGCCGGTCGGCCAGGCAGCAGACTCAGACCTGGCAGGCTTTCCTGGAGTCATTCCTCTGACAGTCTACGATTTGGCACATTTGCTTGCTTTTGGCAGCAGTGCAAGGGGCATATTGATCTTCAAAAGCCACTTTGGCTGTTGAAGGAAAGAATCAGTCTCCTGATACATTTCTCCCCCCGGTGCATTTCTTCTTCACCCTGGATATTTCACCCTGAGGGGCTCATTTTTCTTTTATCTGAGGAACTCATCCTACAATGACCTTTTGACAAAATAAATCCTCTTTAACTTAAACTAAAGTGATTTATCTCAGGGAAAGACTGGAAGTGATGGTAAAGCAAGGCAAGGTAACTTCTTAAGAAGATGGACAGTTCCTGCGTCCTGAGGTTGCCATCTGATTTGGGCAAGGGGAAGGTGGGGCTTATTAATGACTTCATAGGTGAGGGCACTTCTCTTTCAAAGAGTATTTTGTGCTTCCTGATTGATTCTCAGAGGTTAGCAATCCGATCTTCAAGGGCCACACCAGCATGGAAAGTATAGGCCTCTATTCAAATGTGCATATATAAAAATATTTCTAAAGTACTAATTATGACATGGTGTCATTTACAAGTCAGCTTTCCTTACTAGGTTGTGATTTCCTTGCAGTCAGGATCTATCCTACTCACTTCTGTGAGTTTAATGCCTCTCTTGGAGCCTGGCACATAATAGAGTGCACTCAATTTGTTGGCAAAATAAATAAATGATATAAACAAATAAACTCGTAAAAATTATTTAGAATTTAGCAATAAAGTCTTCAAACGTTTCAGTGACCAGCAACCTCTTGCTCACAAGAGTAACATCTAAAATAACCACAAATGAACCGCTGGCCATTATGGTGGAGTTGATTGGTATGCTAGAGTTGAAATAGAAAGCTCCTGCCACAGGAGGCACGGGTAACAAGCCTTACCTTGTTCTCACCAGGGAGTATAAACACCAGGGAGAAATTCTCTGAGTTCCCCCTCCTGGATCCTTGTTTCTAAAAGACCATAAAGTCACCAACTAGCGTGTAAAGTAAATCATGCTTCCAATTTACATATTTTTAAATGGCCCTGTGGATTTTAACTTTATCTTAGCAAATGCAACAGTTGAATGAATGAGAAGAGAATCTAACCCAATTTACTGCTTAGGCCTAATTCTGAAATCATTCATTTAAATAAGATGGCCTGCATTTCTTTGTCCCTTAACAGAGCTTCCCCATACAAATAAAAGGGGAGGGGTGCATGATGGCCACCTCCCACACCCACAAATGGAAAAAAAGTGGATAAACACAGTGAGCAAAAAGCCACATTGCCCTAGCTTTCATTAGGAATCATTTGCTCATAGTGAGCTTACTTTCTTTGAAAGTTTGTGTTTGCTGCACCTAGAAAAGTAAAACGAATGGCATCCAGGTGAAATAAGCAATTGCCTCTGCATGACATATGTTAACATTCGACACCATTTTTTTGTATTCATTGTCACCAGCTTAAACATATGTTGCCAAAGAGCCATTCATTGCGAATAAGCCAGCTGACAGCTATAAGGTGTGTCTGCAAGAGCTTCAATGATTTACTTACAACACGTGCTGAATACACATCACCCCCACGTTTCCTGGAGTTTAATGCAGGAGAAAGGAACTCCACTAAAATGCAAAATCAATCATTTCAGGGGCAAAAAGTAACTTTCTTTGAGAGCATAAATAAGTGCTGCTCAGCACTCAAATGGGATGAAAAATCATTGTTCAGAATCAATGGCCATCTTTGTGGAGAATTACAGAAGCTTTATAACTTGTTAATAGACCTGAAAGTCCACAGAAGCTTAAACTCTTCCCACTCACCATTTCTGCAAACCTATGGAAATTACCAGCATGCAATTACCTTTCTCAGGCTTTCCTGAACATTTTTAGGATCACCTCCTACTGATGCTAATCACCCATTCAGGTCCATTTCAGCTTGTACAGACCTGACACTGGTCCGTTATTGTCAATGCTGGGACACGGGTTGAAGAGTTCACAATGAAAAGCAACAGTCAAACCGTTGAAATCTACATAGTCACAGATAAGAACCAATTACTTTTCTGGCTCTTAGGGTTACCCTCAACTCATTTTAAGAATGAAATAAGAATCCATTGTTGATCTAGCTTCCCCACTCTCCAAGCTGGGTTTTGATGCTATTTTCTTGAGAACCTTACTTTAATTACCCTTTCTTAGTCGCTGCTGTGACTCTTGTTCTTAACCATCCCTTACATGTTCAATTCTTTCCAGATAAAACACAAAAAATTTCCTTTCACCCAGTTTCCTATTGGCTCCACCTACCTCTCATTCTCTCAAATTTGCTTTTTTTCTCCCTACCAACATTTTTCAGAAATTGGTCTCTATTCCTGCCTCTCCCCTTTATCTTCTGCTTACTCCATAGTTCCTGAATTCTGGCTTCACTGCCAAATGCCCTGTGTAGCTTTCTAAAAATGCAGATGACAGAAGTTCAGGCCTCTCTTCTGAAAATCCCAGTTCAGTACATCTGGGCTAGGTATTGGAAATTCCTTTGGTGTTAAATTTCCACAAGTGATTGCTAGCCACAGTGAGGGTTAAGAAAAGTGGCCTTAGGCTTTGCAATCTGACTTCCACTCCCACCATGAATTTTCTCTTGAATGTCCCTGATAACCTCTTGATCACCAAATCCAACCATCTTTGCTCAGCACTCATCCTCCTGCAGCATCGGCCCTGATGAATACCACTCTTCTGGCTCTCTAGTCTTTGTTTCATCTTTGTCTCCTTCCCCAATAAAATTCCTCCTCTGAGATCCTCCATTGAAGGCCTTCTTCAATATTTCATCCCAGGCTTTCCCTTTCTATTTACTCCCCTGGCAAAGGCAACCTCAGCACTCCTATGCATCCAGACTTCTAAGTTCCAGATTTGCTCTCATTACTGTTAAAAGCAGAGCACATAGCCAGAATTCCCTGTCCCTGAGGCCACTATAAGGGCAGACATGAAAACTTGAGGTTTCAATCCTTCTTGAACATCGGAAATACTTGTGGAACTTACTGAAAATGTACACGTGCAGGTCCTACTGGCAGAAATTGATTCAGTAGGTCTGATGTGAGGCCCTGTCTATAATCTGTATTTTTTTTAAAGGTGCATAGATAATTGTGATGTGCACCAAGGGTTCAGAAACCTGCTAAACATTGTGATCAGAAGGCCAGCAACATTTACCCTGAAGGATTCCAACATTCAAGAAAAAATCTAAGTGCCATTCCTTGAACTATTAATGGCAATTGTGACTTGTCATGTCAGAAGCAGAGTCAGGGAGAAAATCTAAGTCCACCCAGGTAACACCATGGTATGGCTTTCCTGAATACAACCTGACTCCTTCTCTCCCTTTAAGGCCGGTCTCAGTACATCATTCCATCCAAACAAATTCAATACCAAAGCCTCGAAGAGTGACGCTCCTTGATTAAGTTTACTGAGAAAGAGGAGGTTACGTCTCATCTTATACAGCAAAACTTGATTTTTAAAAAATCTTTTTTAAACATTTTTATCCTAAAGTTACACTCTGAAGCAACCACCAAAATAATCTCACTCCTCTCTTTTTCTCTCTCCCTTTTGACAGTTTTTTGTTGGCACTAAGTCACTAATCTTTTAAAGCCATCACTTCTGAAAGCCTTTCCCCTGTGGGAAACATCAGCCTCTGGTGATGGTTACGGCAGCCATGGCAACCATCTTTACCTGGACCCAAGACCTTCCTGGCACTGTGCAGATCCTCTGTGGTATGTCCTCCAGGAAAAAACGGGACAGGCCTATCAGAGGCAGGAAGTTGTAGGAGAGAGTTGATAACTAAGCAATGGGCATCTGTGAGGTCCAAAAGAGAACAATTAAGAAACATCAAAGAGTAAAACTAAAAAGAGGATTGATTACCTATTAGGAAAAGTGTGCAGAGAAATTTGATGAAAAGTGAAGAATGAGGTGAAAGAATGCAAAGCATTAAAACAAAAAATTAGAGCCATGGAGAACAGAAGGCTGAGTTGAATAGGGGAAGGATCAAAGTATAGAAAAGAAGAAGAAGAAGCTAAGACCAATGTCCTAAGAAAATAGTTATTGCTGAAAGCATTAAACAATCTTCCCATCTTGACTGCGTACTTGTCAATAGCCGGAACCAAGTTTCATTTATCTGCGTGTAGAGCCTGGTTTGTATGTTGGTGGATGGATGGAGCCCTGAACAAATGTATGAATTACTGATAAGTGATCTGGACTCAATTATACTGATTTTGTTGACACAACTTCAGTAATTTATTTTAAACGACATGGTATCACTCAAAATCATTTTACCAACTTACTCCCCTGTGACACTTCCTTTGTGTCTTTAAAAAAGTCAGAAAAATTGTGTGTGTGTGTATATGTGTGTGTGTGTGTGTGTGTGTGTCACTGGCGAGCCATAATACTCCCTATCACCTTCCCAAATAATCACATCCATGTTCAATAATACAACCGCAAACTTCTCAGCACTTACAAATGTTGCACAAAGCCTAGGAAAATAAGACGTTAGCCATCTCATAAATAAAATGCTGACTATTTAGATACAGTCAAATCAATATCGTTTTCACAAATGGATTCAAATTACTAATATATGTTTGCATGTGGTCTTTCAGTACACAATAAAATGGTAGTGCAAATACCAGGTTAATTTTAATAAGTACTATTTGTTTAGATTCTGGACTATGTTATAAAATCAATAAGAATTTGTCAAGCTAATTAAAATGACAAAATAGAGACCCATGCACTAAAATAGTCATGCAAAAGTGTTCATCTTCTGCATTAAACATAAAGTGACATATAAATTCTTTATTCTGAAGATGTACCATCAAATTTGATTTGAATATAGGTGATTCAGTGCTTTGCATACCATGTTGGCTGACTATTCTATTCTGTGTAAGAGTCAAGGTGTTAATTTTAATGTCCCTCTGATTCAGAAACTACATCCTTGAACAAATAACTAACGATGCTAAAATATTACTGCTATAGTGCCCTATTTCTGAAATTTGGGTTATCTTTGACCTAAGGTGATTCAATGCCTATCTCTTAACTTTCAGGTACACAATACTACACTATTCTAAAAGCACAATAGGCTCACCCCATTTGGAGATGGCTATGGCCTCAGGTTCTATTAGCCTGATTCCACTAACGTTCAAATTAAAAATTCTCCTTTACTCATCAAGCATTCTTTGGATAAAATTCGGCTTTCCTTGTATACCAGTTTATACTCTAACAAAGTCTAACTTATAAGTTACAATAACCATCATAACTGTCACACAGACCAGAATGTCTGCATCGGCACAACTCTTACTGACACATATTTTAGTCAGTATGACAGTTATAGTTTTAATTGTCCATTAGTAAATTGGCATTCTGGTTTTTAAAAAATAAATTACTTTCTCATTTGCCTTTGTTCATCTTGCTGTGAAACCACCTGGAGTGAGGATCATCTTGCAGCAAATGATACTGACATTGCTCCTTGCGGGCTGACACATATGGTGCCAATGGCAAGAGCAATTAAGGACATGGATAAAAATTAGGTGGCTGGGGGAAAGCAAAAGAGGAACAAGTAAGTTGTTGGAAGACACTCCCACCAGGAAACAATGAAAAGCAGTGCAGTGCCCCATTAATTCTTTCATCACTCTGAAGAACCCAGGAAAGCTGACTCTAAAACGAATTCCAAAATCAGGTAATCTTAAAAAAAAAAAAAAAAAAAAACCTGATTCTCTAAGACTGTCTCAATAACTCCTTCACACAGTCATTTCTTTGCTTTGGTTGATCCATGGCAAATCTGGCTTTCCTTCAACTTTATGGTAGTAGTATAGGGAAGGAAAAAATCTCCTCCACCCTCGTAGGGTCTCCAGCTGAGCCTAAGAAGTAAACTGACATAAAACAGATGAACAGGAGAAAAACATACATGTTTTGTTAAATTTTTACCTCTACATGGTGGCCTTCACAAGAGAATGAAGACGAAGAAGTGACCAGAGCAGGATGCTTTTACACATTTTAGACAAAGAAATGTTATTTTTGTGAAGAAATGACAAGACAAAGAGGTTTGGGTAAGGGGCAGTAAATCGTGGGGAAGTGACTAGGAGATATCTTGGGGCGGGGGGACTAGTGGAAGATAAAGGTTATTTTAGTAAATGTACAGATCCGTTTCAGCGTTGATTCCCAGTCTCTGGTGATAAGATGTTCTCCTCTTCCTGGTATAAGGAGGGACCTTCCTCAGGGAGGTTCTATGACTTGTTTCCAGGCAGAAAAGGGTAAGTCAGAGAGCCCTTCCTGCATTGCTCTTTCTCAAATGCCTTCACCTCAAAATACTCCGTTTGCCAAAGCGGCCTGTTGTGTGGTAGCATGTCCTCAAACCCTGCAGGGGCAGTAGATATGTTATTTAGATTGATTGACAGCTCACCTAGCTCTAGTTTACAAATAGTCAAGTTCCTTCTAAATACAACCACCACCTCTATTTAGAGAAAGACTGAAGAAGGTCTTTATTTCAGTCAAAAAGTCTCTTTCCAGTATGGAGTAAGAGAGAATGACTTTGTAGAAATACTGGCTAGCTTTTACATTCAACAGAATCAGTTCCGGATCCTTTGAAATGAATTCACAATACCTCAAACATTGTCCCACTTAATATAAGTACATTACCAAAACAATCGCCTAGGCCAAAAATAATTTAAATTGTTATCTATGCTTCTGATCTTCTTTATTAAGAAAACAACCATCTATTGTTCCCAAACAATCTGCTACATAGGTTGCTAGACTGAGGTACTGCTCTGTAGCAGAAAGAATGGGATAGTGATCATAATCATAATTAGAGAGGCTATCATTTACTAAATGCCTATTACATACCAGCATTATTCTAATTACCTTACATGAACCATTTTGTTTTTACACTACCTAACAAGATATGTTCTATTATTAATTTCTCCATGTTACAAAAGAAGAAACTGAGGGAAAAGAAAGGTTGTATGACTTGTCCAAGGTCACAACAAGGTAAGGTAAGTGGTGAGGGTGAGATTTGAACCCAGGCTGTTTACGAGTCTATACTATTAGACATTGTGCTACAGATACTGAAAAAAAAAAAAATGCAAGGGAGGTGGTAGGGAGAGAGGGACAGAAATACTAATTCTCATTCTTTTAGTAACTACTTATGTGACTTTGGACAAATGCTTCGGTTCTCTAGGCTCTTGCTATGCAAAGCATGGTTCTGCCACAGCAGTATTTGCATCAGCTGGGAGCTTGTTAGAAATGCAGAAGCATAATCTGCATGTCAACAAGATCTCAAGGTGATTTACATGCAAACTAAATTTTGAGAAACACAGCTCTAGGCCTTATCAGGAAAATTTGAAAGCTGGTCTGGATGTTATTAACAGTCTCTTTCAACCTAAAATTCTATATATGTACACGTGACTTCAAATATGCAGGTGTCTAACATGTTCATACGTGATCAAAATCAAATGCTGGATATTATCCATAGCTGGGAAAAATAGTTTGCAAATTCATCGTAGTCTTTGGGTACATAGCTTGTCAAGGTTAGATTACATGGCCTCTGCTGATTGAAGCTACTAATATTAAAACAAGTGAAAAGGTTTTTGATTTTTGATGTTTGGATTTCATGTTGACGTTTTTCATAATAGAGACTTATATTCAACCAACATTGCAAAGTTGAGTACAACTGTAGTTTACTCATAAGTAGAACTTAAATAATTGTCTTCAAAAGGAGTGTTAGCAAAATGTTGAATCTTCTGCATTGTTTTTCCCTAATGAAGACTTTAATTAGCATTCCCGTCTTTCAGTAAAATATACAGTCAATGCCCCGTTTTCTTTTTCTTCAACCCCTTAATCACATATGTTTTTCCATTTTGCACTAATGACAATTAACTTCTGGAAGTTATTGAATTTTACAAATGACCACGAGGAAATAAAGAGCAACTAGGCTATGACATCACTATCTATTCTTTTAATAAGTAGATGTATTTTAATTATTAACGATACTTCGTAAGATGCCAGTAAATGCTTTTTAATGCTTTTTGTAAAGGCAATGAAGTCTTGATAATTTCATATCCGACTATCATTCCTTACTATTAAATTGTTCACTAGAAATGTAAAGTGATACTGCTGATGGGATTATGAGAATTAGATTTTGGAATCAGTAAAGTCTGAGCCATTGTATAGCTACAATTTCTGTAATTAATTATCCCAGAAAGAACTTCATTTTGTTGCATGCTGATGTCGCTGCTTTTAGATTGCTCCTTGGAATGACCTTCGTCAACATGTTGATCGTCAGTAAAAACCAAATGCCTATTTTCATGTCTGCTCTAATGACTGGTTAGTTTGGGGGAAACGCTAACTCAGTCTCCCGGTAACCACTTGTGTGACTTTGGACAAATCATTTCAATTTTCTAGGCTCATGCTATTTAAAGTAGAATTCAGTTCTAGGCTCTTGCTAGTACCGGGTCCCCAAATCAGTGAATGCCCCACATGAGAACAGTTGGCCCTCTTCACTCCCTGTTCACCCATAAAAAGATCCGTGGTTGGGGAATTCCTCCATATTCATCCTGGTGTCCCTGGCTTATACTCCTGGATTCATTATTGGACTCTCTGACTCTCACTTGTCCATTTGGATTAATGTGCTTATATGACCTGCCCACTGTTAAGTTCGTTTTCTCCCCAGGCCACTGCCTACCTAATCAGCCTTTTCAGCCCCACACACTCCTCTAGGTTCCTGTTGTTTGGGGGGAAGGAGGATCAGATGGAAAAAAATCTATACATTGTATTTTATGTATTCTTTACTGTCTTGGTCCATGCTATAACAGAATACCATACACTGTGTGGCTTATAAACAAGAAAAATTTATTTCTCACAGTTTTGGATGTTGGTAAATCCAAAATCAAAGCACCAGTAGATTTGGTGTCTGGCGAGAGCCCACATTCTGGTTCATAGACAGAGGCTTTTCACTGTGTCCTCACATGGTAGAACGAGGGAGGGAGCTCTCCCGGGTCTCTTTCATAAGGGCACTAATCCCATTCATGAAGGCTCCACCCTCATGACCTAGTCACCTCCCAAAGGGCCCATTTTACACTATCACACTGGGGATTAGATTTCAACATACGAATTTGAGGGCCGGGTCGGCAGGTGGGGCGAGAGACACAAACATTCCATCTATGGCATTTACATTCAATTTTAAGACTTTTAGAACTTTATGTTAAGTAAAAATAAGATACAAAAAGACCACAAAAGGGAGACTCATAAGCATTTTTTGAACAACTAGTACTTTAAACTTAAATTAATTAAAATTAAATAAAATTGAAAATTCAGTTTCTCAGTTGCCCTAGCAACATTTCAAGTGCTTAATAATCATAAGTGGCTAGTGTCTGCCATGTTGGGCAGAGCAGATACAGAATTCACATCAGTGAAGAGAGTTCTAGACTGAACAGTGGTGCTCTAGATACTTTGTATAACTTTTTCATTTACTCCTAAGGTTAAGTTTATAAGTAAGACATTATCCTGAGGCTTACACATGAGGACTCAGAGACAGAAGGACTCAGGGGGCTCACCCAGCTGTCAAGTGAAAGAGTCGGAATCAGAATTTAGAGTCATTCGTACTCAAGATTTAAATACAGATCTGTCTGACTCTAATTTTCTACTATACTAGATTCTACACTCCTGATTGCTAACGGTATGAACGTGCACCTTAGAATATAATTTTGTCGTTAACCATCTGTTTCAATCCTCTGGTTTTATATATGAGACCAGAAAAGAAAACTATTTCTAAGTCCAAATACTAGTCAGTGACAAAGTGCTAACATTTTGCAACGTTGTCTCCCATATTGCTACATCTCGTCTCCCTTGGACCTAGTCTGAAGATAAAGTGGTAGAGAAAATAAATTACTATTTGCTGAGTCTTAACTTTATTCTAAACACTGTGTTGGTTTGTAAAACAAGAAGGCTGGGAAGTAGATATCATCCCTATTTTGCAAACAAGGAAACGAACATAGAGATTGTGTGGTAGGTTGATTCCCTCGAGCCTCTCCCGTATTTTGAGCAGTGATTTGTCCTAATCCTCAGGATCAGTGGCTTTGGATTTGATTTGACCTCTTTTGTCATCATTTTCCTACATGTATTTACTGAATCCCTCATACACTGCCTTGATAGCTCACACAGAGTGGCAACAGGCTAATCCCTATGATGTCCATAGTCTTGTAATTTTCAGCGTCATCCAGAAGAAGATGTCTCTTTAGAAAGATGACGTTGGCCTTATGACTTAGCCATAGTGATAATACCTGACAATACTGGGATGCTACCTTGAGGGATGCAACATATACTCTAGGCCTGCAGTCTAAATAGATCACTGTTTCTTCAGTGGTTAGAATACAAGGACTCTGGGAAGCCACTTGGGTAGGTGGAGATGGTGCTTCTCATGAATGTACCTTCATTTGCAAAATAATTGCTTCCTGACCAATATTTTAAACTCTATTGATTTAAGACTTTAGTGCCCAAAAGAGGAATGCTTCTCCCTAGAAGACAAATACTGATTCTCTTGCATTAGAAGGCAAGTCTTCCATATGCCATTTCAGGAGTGAGGGAGGGAAGGGAAGCAGATCATGGTTTTTGCTGGGGTATGTCTCGCTGCATGGGGGAAGTAAGGTGGCTGCTTCCCCAAGGGACGTGGAAGGATAGCGTCAGAACCTGAGGAACCTCCATAGGGCAGCTCCCTGAACTATGATGCCAGTGGCAAAGATTCAGAAGACGACAGTTACCTTATACATGCTGAATCACAAGGGCCTTTGGGAAATAAACTTTTCTCTGGTTCAGTTTATTTTTCTTACAACCAAAAGAATATTAACTAATATACAGAGCCTATGCCAAATTCTTTAGAAAAGTTATTACACTAAATCTTGACTTAACTCCCTGTGATGCCAGGAATCACCCTCATTTCATAAATGAGGAAATGAATGCAGTTCGTAAATTTACACAGCTAAAGAGTAAGTGGCCAGCCTGAGATTGGACCTCAGGTCTTATTGACTTCAAGGTTCCTATTTTCTCTACTACCTCACTCCTGGAGGAAGGCAAGCTAGGATGGTAATGTGGTCTACATATCTAATTTTAAGACACCTGGAAACCAGGTGTCACACAAGGTCAATCAGAACACTAGAGCAGATTCCAAAGGTCATTTAGGATGCCATGCCTCTTCTTGGAGCGTTAAGTATGATGGGGAAGTGATTTATAAAAAGAAAAGAAAGAAAGAAAAAGAACCACCAACACCAAAATAGTATTTTACACTATATAAGGAAAAGTCAATTAATTTGCATAACTTCTGAATCATAAATTTTCAAATGAAATGTGATGTTATTTCTAAGCACATAATGGAATTGAATGAGACCAAGAAACAATGCCTGGAAAAGGTCATAGCTTGCTAATGAGTAGAAGGATTTATAATTACCATATCAAAAGAGAATTCAAATGGCAAGTCTCTGATTACACGCAACCACATTGTAAAACGTAAAGTAGATGCTTCTAAAATTGTTAAAAACAGTTTGTTCTCTTACATAATTAAGGAATTTATCTCATAACTTTATTTGCAGCATGAACTTAGTTCTAAGTCCTTTCAAATACTTAACATACAAGTAACCATCCATCCAAGCTCTGACTAAATTATCATACATTTTAAATTAATCTGATTTAAGATTTTATTGTAAATTCAGCTTTTCATTAGCTCTTCACAGATATCTCTGAACATAAATACTTGAAGTCCTTGAAATTTATTAACACATTGTAACATTTGATTAGGCTATCTATCTTCCGATCTTCAGCCAAGTTAATCCTGAAATAAAGCTAACACAGAGAAACCAAGAAAACAAAATCATCTTCAAAACGTCTAAGAAATTGTGTTCAAGGACACAGGGATGTTCTCCAAGGGCTATCCAAATGCCATGTATTTTGATAAATTGAAGAAATGAACAGATAAAATTTGGAACTACTAAATCAGAACAAACAGAACATTATTGGTGCTATTTGGTTAAATATATGTCAGATGATTAAAATATTTCCCTCTCCTAATTACAATTCATTTTAAATCTAATTTTGAAGCCTTATGCTGCTCTCTAATTGTGTCATGTGTTTTTGTTTTCTCTTAAATAGATTATAAGTTCTTTAAAGAATTATGTCTTATACTCGTGTTTCCCTACAATGCCTACCACAGTGCCAAGTAAACAACAGATTAGGAATAACGAATAAGTCTTATTTCCCATCTCCACTTTAGTGACAATGTCTGCCTGCGGAAGTACACTGAGAAAGGTTAGACGAGAATAGACCCCACCAAGAAAGACTGCAGATAATTGATCAGTGAAGTCTGCTCTGAGCTCAAGAGGAGGAAGAAACAGTTGCACACCACCTATTTTTCTGTCTCACTAGTAGACATTCGTTTCATACTTGTTGAATGAATGAAAAATGTAAACAGGGAGAAAAGGATGATGTCGATCAAATTTTCCCATTCAGTTTAATTTTCAGCCACATTCAACAAAAATTATACTGCATGTAAGTTCATTAGTAAGCATCAACAAACTTTGAAATTTAAAGGAAAAGCAACTAGCGTACAAAATCATGAGAGAGACTTTGTGCTCATATCAGTTCTATTCTTTCAGATCCTTTATTCAGAACTAATTCACCTGAAATCTTCACATCTTTACCTAGAAAATAGCAAGGCCAAGGATTCTCAGAGCTAAATATTTATGCACAGAAGTATACTCAATGAGGCTCGCTCAAGGGCAAAAATACTTGTGCCAATAGGCACAGGTTGCCTCACCACAACTAAAGGCTATCCTACTGTTACTCTTTGAAAGGGCAGAGGTTCTGACAAAGCTAATGTTTACTAACCCTAAGTAACCTTTGGTGTTCTTCTTGCCTCAGTAGCTGGTAGTTGTTCTAGTAAGAAGAGAATAGATATAATTACATCTACCCCACACATACAATATATACACTTCTACCCTGACTTGCACACCTCTAAGCCATGAACATGCCTATGTCTATGATTTGTAGAAGTTTGGGGGAAAGTCAAGTTTCCCATTCTCAGTAGCTCTTTGAATATCCTATTTAGTGAAAAGAAAAAGGTGGAACTAGATTTTGCTGTTGTTTGTATTTTGTATTATGGAGGAGGGGCATCAGGATGTTGTTCTTAAGGCAATTTTTTACAAAAAATAGGTTGGCAAGGGGCCGGCTCTGTGGCCGAGTGGTTGAGTTCACGTGCTCCACTGCAGGCAGGCCAGTGTTTCGTCAGTTCGAATCCTGGGCGCAGACATGGCACTGCTCATCAAACCACGCTGAGGCGGCGTCCCACATGCCACAACTAGAAGGACCTACAACTAAGAATATACAACTATGTACCGGGGGGCTTTGGGGAGAAAAAGGAAAAAAATAAAATCTTTAAAAAAAAAGGTTGGCAAAAATATTTATTCATCTAGTAGCACCTTTCCAATAAAGGAAATTTTTGAAAGATCATAATTCTACATTTCAGCCCACTTCAATATCTCATAAAACCTGAATACTGACACAAGCGGCAAAGGATTCTATCTAGTGAGGTGTATTTAAATTTAAGTAGCATGTTGAGCAATTAGGGGTTAGTCATTCTAGTCATAGTTGTGTAAAACTCTCAGTGTTTAGGCTAAGAAATACAGGAAGTTTTAAAAAAAAGCATGGATGTGCCTTATAGAAAATGATTAAAAACTGTGAATTTGGTGCTAGTTGTCTATCCATAGCACCTGCTACCTGACACTGTGGAGTTTACACTAAGCGAGGTGGGTGACCAAAACAATCCACAAGGCCACTGGATTTGACCCCAATTATCTTTTATTGTAAATAGGCCATATGTCAAATTCCAAGATAAATTGGAAACATTTGATCTATCTCCTGTTCCTAGATTAATTTTAAAGAATCATTCTCTGTTCTAACAGATCCTTTATTTCGGCTGCCTCGCTCTTAAGTTTAAAAAAAAAAAAAAGACCTTTATAGTTTCAAGAGGATTCTACCTTTAAGAATACTTCTGGAAGAAGAGAAATGAACGGTCAGAACACATTTCAGAGAGAAATGGTAGGAAGTGAGCTTACTCAAAATTTAAAATAATGACCAATACCCTCCACTCAGTTTCTTCATAGGAATCTGTTCACCAAGGAGAAAAAGATAACTAAGAAAATATTTATTAGCATGCTTAACAGAGATGGATGCTTTAACAAATCTCCTCATTTCCCCATGCAAATCATTGCTCTATCCATGCAAACCAACACAAATAAATATATCACACATGAAAAATAATAGTTTTATGAGCCTTTGAGGTATATTTGGAACTACGCTTCCTTAAGACAGACTATTAAACCACTGAAAAGATCCTGATTTATTCAAAAATGAAAATAATAGTAATGTAAGCCACCATGACCTACAACCAAATAGATTCTGCATGAGAGATTCAGGACAATGTGATTTTCATAAAACAATTTGGCATTGAACATAAACAGCCTAGCAAAATAAAATCCAAATGCCCGTCCCCTTCCCAAAAACTCATGATCCTGAACAATTTAATATGTACTTCTGAATGTTGCACACAAGTAATCTGTTGGGGAAAGAAGTTCTGTAGAAATCAGTGGTTTTTTTCCTCAAATTAATCAGAATGGAATGAGATTTTTAAAAGTCTAATTTTGAAGGGTTTTGTCTATTTAGTAAAACACCCCTGAAGTTAGAGAATTTATTGGTACAAAGTGTGTTTATTCTGTTTTTTCTTTTTTTGGAAGACTATTCCGTGGGGGTTTGTCTGCCAGATTAACTGCCCTTGGAACCATGGATGTGGCCACTTTTGCGCTCATTTGTATATGGCAGAGCTCTAGTTCCAAAATCAGAGTTATTGTTTCCACTCCACAGACAACACAAACAATAGCTTCGAGCAGTGGAAAGATGAAACAGAGCCGAAGAGGGGAAGAGTGAGAACAGCAATAAAGGGCTGAGGGAAGGAAAGAAGATCACTGTAACGGAAAGAAAACAGCACCCCGCTGTAGGCCTGTTTGACCTTGGTTGCTGGTTAATTTTGAATTTTGTGTCATGATACCGAAGAAGTGACGAGAGGTAACCGGTGAGGTAATGACCTCAAACGCCCTTCAGGTCACACTCAGGTCTCTCAGACACATTTCCACTGCCTCTCCTTCTCACTGTCCCCATGCCCCTTTCCCCTCACATGACCCCAATCTCCTTTCCTACAAAGCAGTTTCTTTCTCCAACACCATCCTTTATTCTTTCTAAATCTATAAAAGAGCATGACTGTATGCTGAGAAAACAGCTAAGAAAGAAAATATAGGAACATTTAGCTTAGCCTAAAAAAGAAAAAAATATATACACACACACACACATATAGTCAAATGAACCTTCTACTTTTCCACAATAAAGCATTAACAAGAACAAAGCAAGATCCTCACAGTATCAGTGATCATTAATGATGTATTCATTACCAATAAGTCTTAGTGTCACATTGATGATGTATCTATATAAACACCTAATTACATTATTAAATAGCCAGCATGTATGATTAATTTGCTTTCCTAAGTAAGTATACATTTTTATTAAAAACTTGTTTCTAGAAAGTTTTTAATAAGAATTTCTTGTTGCATTGATACACAGGCTGTAGCCATATGAGAAGTTCATCATACTCCTTAGACTGATCCTTAAAAAAGAAAAAGAATCAAAATATTTACTGTTCCTGTGAGAACTGACCATCCTCAAAAGATAGAAAAAGACAAATGATCTCTGGACTTCTATTTATTTATTCAACCAAGCTTCAATTTTTAAAAATAATCTGAAATATATGATGTATGAAAGGTAGTTGTTCGAAACTTCAGGAAGAGAACGAGTTCTGATGGTAGTTGTTACCATCTCCGTCTCCATTACCATCTCACTGGCCATGGGAAGAAAGTACTAATCTGGGCATTCAAGGCTAGCTGTAGATTAGATCTAAAATGGACAGCATTATTATGCACTGCACGATCTTTGAGGAGCTTCCTCCACATTCTGGGCCCCAAACCAGACTGTTCAGAGAAATATCATATAGATGGCCACCCCAACTCTAAATTAGAAATTACTGCTTCCCCAGGTGCCTGTCTGTGATATGCCAGCAATGCCACCAGATAAATATGGGATAGGGGACAAGTCCCTCTACTTTCTGGGTCACTTTTTTTTTTTTTAAGGATTGGCACCTGGGCTAACAACTGTTGCCAATCTTTTTTTTTTTCCCCTGCTTTATTTCCCAAACCCCCCGGTACATTGTTGTATATCTTAGTTGCAGGTCCTTCTAGTTGTGGGATGTGGGACGCCGCCTCAACGTGGCCTGACGAGTGGTGCCATGTCCGCGCCCAGGATCCGAACCCTGGGCTGCCACAGCGAAGCGCACGAACTTAACCACTCGGCCACGGACCCGGCCCCTGGGTCACTCTTTATGTAGCCATGAAATGAAGATGTCTGATGTTCCTGGATTCTGAATAAATATTGTTCAATGGAAATTAGGAAAGTTGGTCAAACCATTCTTTTAGATAATCTAGTATTTGTTATCAACTTGATCAATATCTGAATACCCAAGTTTTGTAATACTGATAGCCTTTGTTTCTGCCATTGTCTCTAGGTTTTTTAATAATTGTATATTTGTCTGACCCTAAGGGGAAAAGAGGTAAAAATATGAAATATACTATTTCACTATTTATAACAGAACTCCTAAAATGTTTAGCATGGAGAAAAGTTAAAGCTAAATGTTCTAAAATGAGGTTTGGAGATTTAGTATTCCCTTTATCTCTATTTTTACTTTGTATATCCAAGGACATTTAAAATTTTATTTGTACATAGTGCATTTCTAAAGTGATCAAAGCACATATTGGGCATGACCCAATTAATAATTTTAACTTCCTCATAAAAGAACAGGAGTAGATATCTACATATTGTTGTTTAAAAAAAAGAAGAAAATTGAATGACAAACAATAAATCCCAGAGTAATACTTCAGCTGCCCATGTTTTTCTACAAACAAATGTGTCCAAATTGATAAATCTGTTTACAAACAAAGGAAAATATTAGAAGTGAGGGCTCTACTTTACTTTAACCTAAGCTTCTAGGTAAAGCCTTTTCTTCACTCTGATGAGGGACACATGTCCTGATATTATCTTTCAAAACCTGTTTAAATGCTAATGAACCTGTAGAAAGAAATCCTAAATCTTCTACCTTTTTCATTGTTGTTTTGCCACACCCCCTTAAAAAAACTAAGTTACCCATCCACTATGACATAGCTGTCTTCACCTTAGTTCAAAGTACAAATGTGTTTGTTGAGTGCCTACTGGGTTCTGAGCCGTGTTGCAGGCACCACATCGGTGACAGAGGTGAACGATTTAATCAGGGAGAAAAAGAGCGGTTTATTTTGAATGGAGCATCGGGTGCAGGAAACAGCATGGTGGAAGAAAAGGGGGAAAAGTAGGCCGGCGCCAAAGCATAAAAGAACACATAGTCTGTGAAAATAAATTGGAAATTTTATTAGACAAAGGAGAATTATCAAAGATGTGCATGTGCGTGTGTGTCGGGGGCAGTGTACGTGGTTTTGTTGTGGTTGTCTTTGGTTTGGTTGGTTTTCGTTGTTGTTTGCCTTGAAGAAACATGATTAGATCTGAGCTTTGGGAGAATGGGTTGGGCATCCGTGAGTAGGACGAAATGAAAGCAGGAGAGGCTGGTGGTAGGGTGAACAGTTCAGACATAATGAAGGTGCAAACTAAGACAATGGCAGCATAAATGGGGAAGAAGGGAACCATAGTGAAGCAAGTCATGGAAATATAATCATCCGAACTTGGCAATGGTTTGGATGTGGGAATGACAGAGGAGGCACCGAAAGTAACACCTTGGTTTTGAGTCCTGGGGAGTAGGTAAGGAAGATACCTTAACTGAGAAAGGGGTCTTTGAAGGGGAAATGGATGTGGAGGAAATCGAGGGGCTCCAATTAAATCTGTTGAACTTGAGGTCCCCAGAGCAGTCTGGTGTCGATGCGCAGCAGGAATCTGGAAACCTCAGGAGAGAGGATGAAATTAGAAATGTAAATCTGGGAGTTTTTTACCAGCCAAATTCCTAGAATTGACTGAGATGAGTAAATGATAAAATATTAGAGGGAGAAATATGAGGAGAGATGGGGCCTGGGAAATTAAAGACATACTCTATTTCCTGTTAATCATACGCATTGAACTCAAGCTATCTCAAAGCTCACCAAGTCTTTCTTCTTCCTCACCCCCAAATGTATCCTTCCTTCCGTCACCCCCACCTCTTATATTGGCTTCATTATTCATATTCTCAGCCAAGAAAGAACTCTTATAATTCACCCTTGGCTTTCCTTGGTCCTCAAATCCTATAGATCCTGCTCTTTGGGAATCTCTTCCATCTAGCACTCTTTTTGCCAACTGAGTCCCTGAGTTTGGGGTCCTCCCTTCGTCTGACCTAAACTATTGAGATCTATTCCTAATTGAACTCTCCGTCTCCAGCCCCTCCCCGCTATAGTCCATTCTGCAAATTACCTCGAAGAGGTATCTTTCTGAGATCAAATTGACTAAATCTCCACCCTATGTTAAAACCTCTGATGGCCAACTTTGCACAGAATGACATCAGTATCCACATATGGCTTATGATGCCCATGTCTGCCTGTAGAAATGCTGATGGTCACATACCACCTCTTCTGTGAAGCCTTTCCTATTTGGTCCCTTTTTAGCACTCTCTGCAGAGTCCTATATGAAACTGAGATTGACAATTTTTGTGCTATCTGCAGCAGCTGTGAAGCAGTAAGGAGAGAGGCTAAGAAATCACAAGGCCAGTGCTTGAGAACAATCAACAGAAGCGACGTTGGAGTCCTTGAGAATAATGGTGGGAGATGACAGAGGCTGAAAAATGATGACCCAATATGATAAAGGCTAAAATCCTTAATGTGGCTTTAAAGGCCTGACGATCCGACCCTGCCCACCTCTTCAGACTCATCTCAAACCATTCCCCTTGCTCTCTGTAGTCAAATCTCAGTGGACTTCTTGCAGTACCACCAATGTCCCTTTTTATGTGCTACTCCCTCTGGTGGACTCCCTCTTGCTTGCCCGACCTGCTAATCCAGATCTATCCTCTCTCCATTGTAGTCTCCCTCCCACAGGGACTGGGGTCTGACTCCGAGACTAGATCAGGTGCCCTGCACATGTACTTCTTGAGCCCTGGAACTTTCCTTAATGCACACACACACTATTCTGGCAGATCTTAGTAGTTAATATAGTATGAATACATCTAGCATATTTCCATATGTTATTGAAAACATGATCAACAATCTCATTCTGAAATGCAATCCTCATAAAGTCCAAACATTGACAGAACAGCTTATTATCTATGACCAAATACAGCTTTCAGAAGGTAAAAGCAGATTCTCAAATGTATGCCCCTGTTACTCAAAAATCCATGTAATTCTTATCAACACTCAAGACTTGTCACTGCCAATGTTTAAAAATTACGTATTTCTTTTATGATCACAGAACACTTGCATGTGCATAGGCTGGGGTGATCAAGTAAAATCATGACCACCCGAATCCAAGAGAACACAGATGTACATGAGTGGACAATCTAGACCGCCAACTCTCTGTAGCAGGGGGCATAATCACCATGTTTTCCCTGGCCCTATCATAGTAGACCTGCGATAAATATTTGTTAAATGAAGGGAGGTGCTGAAGTTCTTGAGAAATGAGTACTGTTTAGTCTTTGGTAGATGAGAAAGATGGAATAAAGTGTGGGATAATCGCACAGTGTAGACTTCCCAGGATGATGATGAGGCAATTATGGTTGAATAATAGTCTGGAAACAGGAGTGGGGTGAAAGAGGATGTCGATAGTGGAGGGCAGCCCTGTTGAGTCAGTTAAGAACAAGACAGGAAAAGCTCGAACTGTGTTTAAATGGGAAACTGAGGTTGAATTTGGAGTGTGGGGTTAGACTCATTTTTTTTCAACCCAGAGGTAGACAGAGGCTTCAGGTTTTTCAAGTAGTGAAATGAGCATGCTAGACACATGCCCTCAACATTGGAGGATGTTGTAGCAATCTTCAAGATTCTGTTTATGCAGCATTTAGTTCATTTTCACCCCAGAGCTAATGAAAAGAAGGCTTACCAAGATTACTAGGCAGACCTAGCATCACCAAAATCTTACTTCAGATTTAGCTGGTTGAGCATGGCTTGTTTTCTGAAAAGTGCCATTGAGTTGGTGTCTAGCAGGAGCTTAACATCCATTAAGTCTTTGGAGATGCCTGAGTGAAAGGTGCTATATACTAAAATTATTGAGTTGCACCATATGCTCCCAGTTGCTCACAGAGGTGAGAAACAGCTGGTTCATCTTTGGAAGGCAAAACCTCAAGTCCCTTGAACTAACAGCTTTTAGGAACTGTATTTGCCAGTTGTGGAATTCATTTCTGATTTTTATTTCTAGTAGCCACCTATTTTAAGATATTTGTTTATCCACACATACCTATTTCATTCTCTAATTGCATTTAAAATCTTTTGGGGGAAAACTGTTACATAACACGTTCTTGTTACATAAGGGAGCCATATACATACAGGTTGATGGCATACTAATTTATCAATATCTAGAATTATTATGAAGAAGCTGTTTGAAAGTACCAGAACAGTACCAAAGTTTCATTCATTCATGAAATGATTGATTGCATATACTCTGCAGAAATGGCTTCATATTTCTGAATACATGTTACTTTATATCCCTCAAAGAGAAAAATACATTTGCACTCAATATGCATTTACAGGATAATATGACACAGGTGTGGTGATGTTAGAACAGAGAAAGCCAACTATAAAGATGAAAAATAAAAGCTTTACTAGGGAAGAAACTCAGATTTCAGAATGGAGCAGAGGACTTGGAAATAGGAAAATAGCCAAATGTGAAAGATGTTTTTTGTATTACAGGAAAGCTCAGTCAACCAAGATACTCATAAGCAAAGGTCTTAGTAGGGCATGTTATAAGACAAAATCAAGTTTGTGACAACTGAGATATTGGTTTAAGCAGCTGAGGCCCTTAAGACAGGTTGAACAGGAGGCTGCTACACAGCGTGGAGCTAACACGAAAAAGACTTGCAGAAGAGGCAACATAAAGTATTGCAACACTCACCCCCTGCAGAGTTTCATGTTGCTGCTGTATGAAATGACTTACTGCTGTTGTGGGAGAAGCATTCAGCGCTGATCTAAAACGTTAAATGTGTCAATCTCCATGGTGAGCACAAATCTTCTCTGTATCATCACATTTATGCACCTTCTTATCATCAACACTGCTTCACGTTGCTTTTTAAAACTCAATTCATAGGTTCTTAAAATCGAATCATTCCTAACACATTTTAGGAATTTGCAAGGTGGAAAAATAAATTGTGCTGGACATCAAATTTCTTAAAATTCACCAGAATGGCTTTTTGCTGACACAGCTTAGAAACTATACATATCAAAGTACCTGTTACTACAAAACATCGTGGTTGGAGATGCCAGGAAGAAATTTTTGATTTAGAAACAACTGCATACTTTTGAAAGGCTCTTGTGATGATAGTCAAAATGAAAGACAATTGGGAATCCATTCATTTTAAATATACCTTGGCAGGCAAGTGAAAAAGCCAAATAATGATAATGGTGATAATAATACTAATAATTCATCTGCTAGCATTTATTGAACACTTAATGACAAGCATTGTGGCCTTAAATAGATCATACAATATAATGTGCTGATTTCATTTATATGGATTTTCTATTTAATCATAACAAACCCACCAGGTAGATAGCCTCGGGTATATGTTCTGAGAGTTTAGCTTAGGAGTTAAGCAGCTAAGAGCACAGACACTGGAGAGAAAGACTGGGCTGGTATTGGTTAAACTCCCAATGAACTGCATGACCGCAAGCAAGTTACTTAACCTCTCTGTGCTTTTGTGTTTTTCATCAACAAAATGGAATATTAATGAAAATTAATTGCTATTATATATGTAAAATGTTTAAAAGAGCGCTGGTACGTATTAAATGCTCAAAGAATTATAGCTGTTATGATTTTCCCTGTTTTAAAGATAAGTAATCTGAAGCCAAGAAGTTCAGAAACTTGCAAAGGTCACACAGCTGATAAGTGGCAGACTGAGGATTTGAACTCCAGTGGTTGACTCCAGAGCCCAAGCTTTTAGCCATGTGCCTTCACATACACGAAATCTAGAATATATTTTAATAAAGAAAGAATTTGCCATTGAGATTTTGTACAAAGTACATGTTTTAATTCTTTTTAAATTCCTATCCAAATTTACACAAGAATGTATAATTACAATCCATGTTTAAGATGGAATCATTGATTTGAGTCAGTTAGTCATAGAGCCTAGTTAGAATTTTAAGTCTTAGTTCATCCCAATATCTTCCATCATCCTATATTTAATTCCTTTAGTCTGAAAAACCATTGCTTCTCTACTAAGGCAAAACTGAAAAGGAAAAATATTGTATAAACGAATACAAATTTTGCAAATCATAGAAACAAATAGATTTGAAAGTGTTTTTTAAGTTAAAATTTTAAATCATAAATCTAGTTCAAATTTGTGTCCTTTTAAAATTCCATGAGGACTAGCACCTAAGATGTTTAAGGAGTTTCACAAGGAGAGAATGAACTTTCAGACATTTTCCTTGGTTTCTTTGGTCTATTTTTTAAATCATCAATTGCTCAAGAGTCCCAAAATGAACTCAAAATCATTACAGTCTTCTTGGTATCCTTTTAACACACCCTAAAGACCACTAGCCTTTGGATATTTGGATGCTTTTCAACAAAACACAAGGCAGAAAATTTACAGCTTTGCTAGCACTTGAGAACTTTAATTAAAAAAAAACTTACAAAGAAAAACACAAAGTCACTTCTCAGGCTAAGTAGGTACTTAACAGAAGCACAGGTCATCCTAAGCTAAGCGCAAGCTGCCAAATGAATGCTTCTAGACTGGAAACCCACAAACTTGTTCCCACTTGGGGCGACTGCTTATCTCCCTTTAACCTGCTGGTTCCCACCTCACCCATGTGGTCAAAAATAGGTTGAAAATAGGTGAATCTCCAGGGAATTATGCAGAGTGAAAAAAGCCCATCCCAATACTGAATTATTTCACTTATATAACATTTTGACATGACAAAATTTTGGCAACAGGGGACAGATTAGTGGTTGAAAGGGTGTCCCACCAACTGCCCCAAGGGCAGTGGGTGTGTCTACAAAGGGCATCTCTGGTGATGGAAATGTTCAGTATCTTGACTATGGTGTCAAGATACACAAACCTATACATGTGATAAAGTGCATAAAACTGTATACATACACACGTACCACAACACACACATACACACACACACTCACACGAATAAAGTAAACTGGGAAATCTGAATAAGAATGGCAGTGTTTCAACGTCAATAACCTGGCTGAGATGTGCTACCGTGGTTTTGCGAATTGTTACCGCTGAGGGAAACTGGGTAAATCATCCGTGGGATATCTGTCTTATTTCTTACAACTACATATAAATCTGCATTAACTCCATGGAACATTTATTGAAACTTAAAAAACAATTGGGGGGCCAGCCCTGATGGCCTGGTGGTTAAAGTTTGGTGCTCACCACTTCGGCAGCTCAGGCTCGGTTCCCGGACGTGGAACCACCCACCTGTCTGTCAGCAGCCATGCTGTGGTGGCTCACAGAGAAGAACTAGAAGGACTTACAACTAGAATATACAGCTAGGTACTGGGGCTTTCAGGAGGAAAGAAAGAAAGGGAAAAAAAGAGAAAACAGAGGAAGATTGACAACAGATGTTAGCTCAGGGCGAATCTTTCCCAGAAAAAAAAACAAAAAACAGAAAACAATCAGGGTCTGCAGTGGCAGAAACAGCACTGGTGAAAACTACGGGGAAGAGCATGAAGAAACCAGGGCCCTAGGCCTCCCGGCCTCCCTGAGTGGATCCCCCTTTCCCCAGCCTCTGTTTCTGGACACAGGGGCGTTTAGGCTCTCTGTCTTGCCTACTGATCCCCTCAAGTCCATCCCTACCCTTTGACCCACAGATTCCCTGCCTCCCCTCCCTGTCTCTGATGAAGCGGTGACCACCATCCCAGTGAGGCAGTCCATGGTACCCGAGCGACGGAGTGGAGATTTGTCCTCGGTTCTTCCCTAAACACCTGATCTTGAACTAGAGATTTAACCCCCATGAGCCTTAGTTCCCTCATCTATGAAATGTGGATGCTCATTGCCTTCAGAGGCCTGTTCCAAGGACTAACAACAACAGATTTAAAGCACCCCAAATCACCAGTTCCTTAACAGTACACACTAATGTCCACATCTCTGTGTCAAGATTGTATTTCCTCTGCAGGGTTCTCATGGAAAAAGGGACGATTAAGGCAGCTCAGAGGGAACTTTATCAGGCCCTGGATTGGTAACTCAGAGCAGAACCCCTCGGAAGGTCTGCAAGCTTGTTCTGGGATGAGAAAGTAGTGGAGAAGTCACAGGATACATTCGATGGAAGTGGGTCAAACAGGAGGAAGGCAGGTGCAAAAAAGGCAAGGATCACAAATGGAGAATGGAGTCATCATTCAGATAGTATGCTGGTGTATAAGGAACCCATGAGGACTGGGGGTACAAAATCAAATAAGAACCCCTCCTGTCTTCAAAAGAGCTATAGCCTAACGGGCATGGGGAGAGGTGAGGGTAGAAAAACCCACAAATACTGGAGGGGCTGAGGTGGAAGCATGTAGCATTCATAATAGAGCACAGAAACACATCTGAATCAGACCAGAAGGAGGGAGGAAGTCTTCCTGGAAGAGGTGGTATTTGAACTGAGTTCTAGAGCCCAAGGAGGGCAGGGAAGTTGGGGGTGGGAAGAAGCTGGAAGAGGTAACAGCGGCAACACGTGGAAGGCACTGAGGAGTGAAATGTCCTCCTGTGTTGGACTCGCAGGACTTTCATTGGGCTAGGCAGACCTTGCACGGCAGGAGGAAGATGGGAAGAGATGCTAGAGAGGAGGCAGAAGGGAATCATAGGCAGTCTAGGTGGGGGCCACAGTGAACTTTATCCCAAAGGACAAAAGGAGCCATCAGAGGACTTTACGTAGGTGGAAATACAATCAGATTCATGTTTTGGAAAGATGAGCACACTCCTGAGAAATGGGAACAAATTGGCCGTCAAAAGAATCTTGTTAAATGAGTTTGCTCCATTTCCAAACTTTTTAGTTTTGAAAAACTATGCTTTGAGAAACAAAATCACAGAAAAGGGGGAGGAGCCTTTCCGAGATTGTTTTAGAAGGGTCCATGGGAGGCATGGAATCCCCGTCCACAGTGCACCTCTTCACCCGGACTGGAGTTCCTTTCCCAAGGCCTCTGCTAATCATGGCGCCCACAACATCTGCTCGTTGCACGTTTCTCTGGGAAAATGTCTGAGATGGCCAAAATATACTCCTTACACTCCATCCCTTTTTAGTGGAGCAGGGGTCTCCCTCTCACCCCTACTTCTAGACTGTGGTGTGAGGCTCCCTGGGCGCCTGCCTGCAGGTGTGGGTTCATGGGGCCAGGCCCAGGGCTCCAGAAGAGGAGAGACTGAGGGACAGAACTGGTGTGGTAGGCGAGGGGACAGCGAACAGGAACTACCCGTATGTAATGCCACCCTCAGCATTCACTCCTAGGGCTAGTGCTGGGTTCCAGCCTGTTCAGGGTTAGGTCACCCCCTCTCCGAATCTTTGGGGTCACCTGTTTACTCTCCCAGCTACACAGGGGCCAAACTTGACCTGCAGCAGACCTGTGTTGTTCGTCAAGTCCATATTCTAATATAAAGGAAACGATTGCCAACATTTAACCACTGGGAGATTTCACATAAATAAGCAAATTTCAAGATCCTTTTGGGGAAAAACATGGAAGATCTGGCAGGATTGGACTTTCTCTGAGGCAATAATTTCGTCTGTTGCCCAGTAACTGGCGAGGATGCTGAGACTGGAGGCGTAGATTGAGAATATCTATTTTCTAAAACACAGGGTTTAAGCGAACAGCAGAGTGGCCTGTCATTCTCATCAGTGACTTGAACTGCTCTGCTCCTTTTGTGTGGGAGCCCCTCCCTCGTCTCCTACCGCATTCTCTCTGGTGATGGGTTGTGTGTATTTCCAACATGACTTACCATGGGAAGACCTGTTGGTTCCCTCCAGAGCTCTCTGTGTGTTTTGCCACCAACACACTTGCCTCCTATGATAGGATGCTGGCTCACTGCTCAGAGCTGCATGTGAGGATGGCTTTCCCAGTAGACTGAGCTGCCTGAGCACAAATACCATTTTCTACTCATTATTATATCTGGGGCATCTTGCACAGTGCCTGGTGGGTAGTAGATGCAAATAATAATAATAATAATAATAATAATGTAATATGAAGAAAAGAGCCTCACATGGGCTTTGACTTAGACCCTGTTTTAAATTTCAGCTCTCCTTCCGTTTCAAGCAAATTAATCTCTCTGAGCCTTGCTTTTTTCTCCTGTAAAATGGGCATACAAGATTACTGCGAGAATTACAGCACGCTGTGAAATCATTCTAACTCAATACCCAGCTAAACAGGGTCAATAAACATGAATTATCTCCCCTTTTGCATGCTTGTGGAATAAATATTATATATATAAATAGGCAGTAATCTATTGTGCTTATTACCAACAGATTTTCCTGAAGCTTTTAGCTTAGCAGCTTTTTCTGAGGAGTTTGGATATCCGGGGAAGAGTGTTCCAAGAGGAGACAAGAGTAAATTCAAGGCCCCAAGGCTGGCTTGTCCCCGGCGTGTTTGAGGAACCAAAAGGGAAGAGTGAGGAAGGGAACAAGTAGTATGACATAAGGAGAGAAAAATAAGGATGCTAGGAGGCAGGTCATGTCTTTGTCTTTGTGAATCGACGAGTGAATCAGAAAACCACTGAAGAGTTTGGAGCCGAGGAATGAGAAGATCTGACACAGTTTAGCGGGATCATGGTAGATGCTCTGTAGAGAACAGACTGAAGCAGGATAAGGTCAGAAGCAGGAAGACCAGAGAGGATGCTCCTGCAAATACCCAGATGAGGAGGAAAGTGGCTTGGGCCAAGTGGTAGCCGCAGAGGTTGAGAGGAGTGGCCTGATTCTGGGTTATTTAGAAAGCAGAGCCAACATAATTTGTTGATGGATTAGATGTAGGGTGTGGAAAAAAGAGAAGAGTCAAGAATGACAACAAGGTTTGTAACTTGAGTAACTGGAAGAATGGAGTTGCCATTTCCTGAGAGAGTAACGTGTGGGTGGCAAAGTCTCTCCAGCCCACTTGGAAGCCACAGCGAGCTGCAAAAGTTGCACATTGTACGGAAGAATTTAAATTCAAGTTGTCTGATGCAAATATCAGGGCTTTTTCCCTCCTATCCTGCTGTGTCCATTACAATATTTGGGGAGTTCAGAGTAGATAATTCTGTCAAGAATATTAAGACAGAGTTCGGGAATGGTGTAGTATCTGAGCAAGGGAGGGAGCAGCGAGACCATGGGGCCATCTTGATATGAACAATAGCAAGGGCAAAGGTCAGGAGACCTGAAGGTGCCTGCTGTGTATTCTGGTGTGTCTTTAACTACACATAAGGTACATGGAGGTACACTGCAGGAGAGAAACCTAAAAGGATATATCACAGAATGGAAGACATTGCATGCCATGTTTGGGGGTTGAATTATTGTTTGGACAATGAGAAGCTGTTGAAAGCAAGAAGTAAGAGGTGAGATGGTTTGGACCATGGTTTCAAAAGATAGCTTTAGAATCAGTGGAAATGATGATTTGGTGAAGAAAGAGATTAGAATCCAAGAAACTAATGAAATCATCCAAACCCTCATTAGGGTGATGCTATTGAAAACTGAAAAGGCGTGATTTAAAAAAACATTTGGTAGTGGAATTGAAAGTACTTTGGACTGATTAGCTGAAGAAAGTGAAGGTGGGGAACATGTCACAGAGGTCCAGTTTGCCTGGCTTTGAGCAGATGTAATGAACAAAGATGAAGGATACAGGGGAAGAAGCAAGTTTAGATGGGAAAAATAAACTGGGAAGATAAATTGGCTGTAGGTGCTGTTGAGTTTAAGGAGCCTGGATGCATATCCATTTGCAGATTTTTTTCAACACTCTTCAGTAATCAGGAGAGAAATTAAGGCTAGAAATCCACATTTAGGAGTCATTAGCATAGACACGACATCAGAAGATTTGGGCCTAAATGAGATGACCCAAGAGAAAAGGTAGTGTAACAAAAAGGAGATCAGGCAAAGAAGCTTGAGAAACAATTGCCTTTGAGGAGCAGACGCGAGAGGAGCCAGGAGAATTTCTACAGGACGGGGGATAAGCGGGTAGGAAGAGCGTGGTCAACAGGGTCAGGTTTAAGGTCAGTTAACATGAGAGTCAAGAAACTGCAACTGCATCTGATCATAGGAAGCCTCTGGTAACCTTCAGGAGAGCGCTTTTTCCAGAGTGGTTGGAGAGGAAAGCAGAATTTAGTAGAATACAGCCTGGTCTCATAGAAGTCTGGACATCAAAGAAATCAGAAATGACCGTAACATGTCTAGGAAAGTTTTTCCTTCTTGTTGTTTCTTTGTTTGTTTTTAATCTTAGTTTTCACTAAGACATGAAGAAAGAGGAAGATATTTATGAACAGACGGAAAGGATAAGCCAGCAGGGAGGGAAAGATTGTGGGTACAAAGAGAAAAGGGATATTTGAGGGGGCTGGGGAATGGAGGAAATTTGGAAAAGACAATGGAGAGTGGGATAAAGAGGCCCCTAGGCAGCAAGTGAGGATGAGCAACTACTCAGGTTTCAGAGAGAACAGGGAGTAGAGAAGGAGGAGGTGAGCACAAGGCATCATGGGAGAGAAAGGACAGCAAGAAGGATGGAGCTGGGACCATTCAATCTTTATGCTGAAAGGAAGGCTATTTAAGCACTGATCTTTTGGGGGATGTTCATGGTAGACCGTGAATAATTTGGGCAATATGGGAAGGCATTGAATGGAATGGTCACAAAATCACTTTTTATCTAGGTCTATCCCCACAGATCAGAACAGGAGCAGCCGTGATTGCTCCCTGGAGTGAGGCTCCTGGCCAAAACAGGAACCGTACATCTGCTTTGACTCCCTTCAAACTCAGCATGATTTATGATGAAAAGCTTATACAGTATTTACTCAAAGGACCAAAGACAATGGAAAAATTTTCAATTATAAAATTCCAGCCAAGACAGAAAACTCAAAGCCCTGAGGAGAATTGTAAAGGCAAGTCCAGGCCCACAAGAAAACGTGGATGAAATGGAGATGTGGTTCCTCGTTTCATTTGTATGTCTGTCCATATGTCTGCAACAAATAATTTGAGAAAGAAAAAATAGGTCTTTTCTTAAAACAAAAACATTAGTTTTTTGGGTTTTTTTTTTTTAAGCCAGTCAAGATCATATCAATATGCCACAAAACCACGTTTGCTTTATTTTGGGGCAGAAGGTGTTATGAGCTAAACACAGAATGGTGGATTTAGGGATTTGTTGACACTAGTAACATCTCTAGGAAACATCAATTTGCCCTCTAGAGAGATACACTGGTCTTCAGAAATCTGTGCACTCGGATGAATTTAAATTTCTGTATTTAGGGTTCCATGAATAAGCTGTAACCTCTTGCCTCCGCCTCCTGGAGCAGAGTCTGTGGCGTGTGACTCGGGGCACCCTAGTTCACTCCTCCCTTTTCTGTTCTTACATGCCAAAGCAATTGAGAATTGGGTTGGTTCAGAGTTGTTTTTGCAATAACAGAGTATGGTTTTATTAAAGACCTACTTGCCTTTTACCTGTTTTACTGCTACCTAACACATTATCTTCTAACCACAAGCAAGGAGTTGTTCTGTCTGACACTCTCCTGACTCCTATCCCTGGATTTAATATTGACTTCCTTGGAATCTCCATGGCCCTTGGCTGTTGTAGCTCTTAAAACATTTGTCATCCAGTACTTTGTATAGTAGTAATTTGGACATATGTGTATGCCCCTCAGTGCCCTCCCACAAGAGCTGGGTACAGAGGTGGGGCACCCTCAGTCACCTTTGTGTTCCCTGAAGCACCTGGCCCCTTTGTAATCAATCAACACTGAGGTGATGAAATTAATAAGAAACCAAGGTGGCCGCAGACAATGTGAGATCGCCATCAAGTACGGTTGGCAGGTAACTGGATGCGCCCTTTACTCTGGAACTGGGGCCACCTTGTACACGAAATGACGTCGCAAAGATATACAAGCAGTGCGCTAATAATTGTACACTTGCTGCCAATTATCCCCCAAGAACTTTTCTGCCTGTTTTTCCAAAAACAAAATAGAAGGACCTGAACAAAAAAAAGGTCTAGATCACCAGTCTATAGAGCCCAAACGTGAACAGAAACGAGAGCCTGTAAAGCGAAGGCGTATGATCGGCTTGCACCGTTATTAAAAGAGGGCTTCTCACCATCCGCAGCCACAATTCAGAGCCTTAAATTTCACAAGTAGAACCACAGCCCAGGGAGCATCTGCTCTACTGCTAAAGCAACCAATCGTACCCTGCTTAGAAGTTTCTAAGATGGCATGAGAGGTGGTTGTGCATTGGATTAATAAAAAAAAAAAAAAAAAAAAAAAGGAGTGCTTACAAGTTTTTGTAAAAAAAAGGCACATGTCACAGAAATGAAAAGAGCAGCTTTTGAAATACATTCTGCCCGTGACCCAGGTAAAGCAGGCTTACCCAGAGGATCAAGGAAATCAGAGAAAGGTGTTCTCCGTCACATCTGTAACTCAGTTTGGACAGCTGAGTCCCGACCAGGACTACAGAGGATTATACCAAAGCCTGGCTGGCAGATTCAAGGAAATGAATAATAATGTAATAATTTATCCAGGGCCTGCTCTTGGCCAGATACTATGTTAGATGCCTTACATCCATTACTGCTAATCCTCTCCATATCGCTACAAGGGGAGCATTTTCCTCTCAACCCGGCGGATGAGGAAACTAAGGCTCAGAGAGGTTCAGTATCTTGCCCCAAAATCACACCACTAGCAAATGCCCACGGCGGGATTTGAAGACAAATCCCATTTTGGAGTCCATTTGATTCTAAAACCCATACCCTTTACATTTCATCAAATGCCCTTTATAAAACACAGATTCTAAAACAGGAAGAGTCATTGTGAAAAATATGACACTCATTCATTAAAACAAAGTCCAGAAAATGTAAGCGTTCCCATTACCTGACACTGGGTGACCGTAACTATTCAAACAGCAGAGAAGCCCAGAAATGCTCTCCGGCTGTGTACTGCGGTGAGTAGGAACTTGACTTCTGAGTCAGGCTGAGCTCAAATCACAGCACCACAGCTTATTAGCTGGGTAATGTAAGCAAATCACTTCTCCAGGCCTCAACTCCCCCATCACTCTAAGAACTGAGTGACATAATCCATATAAAGCAGTGGCTTCGTTTTGGTACAGGGTAAGTACTTAATTGTTTGTTATTATTCTCTATCCACCCACCAAATGAGTGTCTCCTCCTGCAGCCCCTGGAAAATCATGTGCCCTGACATGGCAAACAAGGTCCTCCAGGATTAGGTCCCTGCCTACAGCAACATTTATTAACTCTCCAAATGCACCTAAAACCACGGGGAACATCCTCCCATCTCTCTCCACCCCAACGTCCCAACTCCATCTAACCCCTCAGGGGAAGGAGCTCAGATCTGACTTCCTTCCAGAAGTGGCTGTGTTTAGGCCTCTGCGGTAGTACCATCAACAGTCTACTGTGGATAAATTAGTCAAGGCTATTCTTCAGCCAGAGCAATTGCTTAGACGCCTGTAGGACTGTTGGTTCCGGTTGCTCTGTCTCACTCTCCACAAAAAGGGACCCTAAATTCTCACTTCACCATGAGGCTTCAGTGCAGGACATCCTGGTGTTAGCACCTAATGTGGTAACTCATACCAGGAGAGGCTGTTTAAGGTGGAGATTCCTGCAACCCCCCGCCCCTTCCCACACCTACTTTTCCCTGGTGCGAAAAGTAAGTTGGTTCAATAGCTGACAGGATCCAAATGGCTGTTCAGAGAATATATGGCGGGGGGACTCAGTTAATTTTTTTTTATAGTCAAAACTTCCAATCTCAGAAGGCAAAGTTCTTTCCTTTGAGCCTTCTCAGCTGGGAAGATAAAGGGTACAGTAAGAGAGACGTGAGGAATGAAAGTGAGAGGTCAGGCAGGGCGGCCACATCGGAGAGCCAACATTTGCGCTGAATGTTAAAAAGTGAATGGTAGATCAATAAAATAATCTTCAGAAAGAATGCATTCCGTTCTGGATTGCTTCTTTATATTAGACACGAGAATTTTAGGAAAGATGTAAAATGAGATCATGTTCTTTGGTCGCCACATCAAGGCTGGTGGTGTTGTGTCATTCGCTCCCTTGTAATGAGTCACACATGCTCCACAGTGTCCTATGTGAAAAGTAGTTTAACAGTCAACTACCTTGACACTGGTCAACCTGCGTTTGTGACTTATATCCCACAAATTCCCCAAGTTAGTGAAATATTGAGGGTAGAAACTACCTTATTCATCCTTTTATCACCTTCCAGCATCCAGCACAGCATCCCCGGCACAGGTTAGATGTTTAATAAATATGTGTTTGGTTGATCTGGACCATCACCGAGTCACTTGAGGAATTCTAGGGCAGCATGAGGTCACTCTCCAGAATACCAAACAGGCATCATCAGATTTTGATGAGTATAAACCATTGCTTCTCAACATTTCACCATATGATGCCAGAAGGCACCAACTTCTTACAAACACTCATTTATATGCAAACTCAAATTTGAGTATTGCAGGAGTTTACTGATTCTATAGGGGATTAGCACAGAGAAGTTCACTTAGCAACTCCACAACTACAGCTGGGCTCATGCCCTTACAATAGTACCAATGATAAGCATATTATAAGCCTCTTCCCTGAGGATAAGAGAGCATTCTTAACTACATCGCTGTGTCAGCATCTGTGGAGTACTAATGGGTATTAATAACTGTACATTTGCATAGTAGGAGCAAAGAAAAAGAGCATATCCAGGTTACATGTGCAGACTGATCAAATCACAGATTAATTCATTTCACAGGATCCCCAACAGCAGATGTCCTCAAATATGGTGATGAAGAGATATCCAAGAAGCAACCACATACGGACGTTCAAGCTGTTCACAGTCCGTCCAGCCATGGAGTCGTCTGTCTACAAAGCACGCTGCTCAGAGAAATCGGATCATCATTCCAGATAGTAGTTCTCGTGCTCCCCACAGCATATTCGGGAGCTGGTCACATGAACACTCTGGCTAGAAGCCATGTCTGGGGCCTAAAATTAGCTCTGATATCATGAAGATCAGAGGGAACCTGGCACATGCCTGGATGTTGGGCAAAAAGAGGCAAAGACGCCTTCTTATCTGTGAGAATGAACCAAGGAGCTGTGGTTAAGAAGCTCTGTACATTATAGAACCACTCAAGAAGACAAACCTGGCAGCCCGGGGGGCTCTTCAAAACAACTTGACTGACAGTACCCTGAAATGGATGATCTTACTGACCGAAAAGATGCATCACTTTTTTGTCTGTTTCTTTTTTGGTTTTGAATGCTCTGAAGGAACTCTTCCGAGTCTGAGCTCCCAGTAAAGCTTGTACGTTCTTCTTTGCAGCACTTGGTAGAACTATAGTTTGCAGTGAACTTGACAATTAGAATGAGGGTAAGGAACCAGCAAAAGGAACCGGAAGCGCTCAGAGCCAGGCCTGCTGAATCAATTAATAGGAACATCTACAAACTTGAATGAAGAGCTGAAAACTCCAAGACAAGCAAGAGCTAATTCTGGAGGCCCCTTTTCCCTCCTCCCCATCCCAAGCCACAGAATTTCATACCACAATTATGGTGCTGCCCCTGACGAGTTCTGCCGATTCAGTTGAGCTCACAGCGGCCCAGGTGGTACGAGGAGCAGAGAGCAGTTGGTAAGGCGAGTGATGCTGCCAGGAGAAGGAACTTCAGTAGAACTGCTTTCAGATTACTGAACGAGCACCAGGTCAATAAAATACTTTATTTAATACCATCACGTGTTGGCTTTTTAGCTGCCCCTCCCAGACACTCATCATGGCCCCGAAGCAAAGAGGGCACAGTAACTGGGGAAGCTCAGTTACCTGTCTGGGGCCTACTTGTCACTCATGAGTATAAAAGACATCTTCACAGGGGCTGGATCCAGTTGGGTAAAAGCTAGCTGTCTCCTACAACAGTGTGGTTTGCAAAGGGGCCGCCTGCATCATCTATGGTGTTGCTAAAAGAAAGTGTGGAGGTTCCACCCAGATCTACAGAATGAGACTTTACTGAGGAGAACCCATACATATTTATTTCTGACAATGCTCTGATCTTTACAAACACTCGAGTTTGAGTATGACGGTCTCTCCTGATTTTGTATGGTACCAGTCCATAGAAGTTTCTCGAGCAATAAAGGACTGTGTCTAGAGGGTCTGCTCACCCCTTGTTTGTGTTACTTTGGGCTAAGAAATGAGAATTTGCAAAAGTCTGGAGGGAAATGAGGAGCTGGGGACTAGGGGTGAAGGGAAGGAGGAGGAAAGTATTTTTGTCCAGCAATTAGGCAGTGAAAGGAAGTCCAGGCCAACAGAAGGAAAAAGGTAGGGCGTGTTGGTAAAATTTATAAAGCACTTCGTGAATCAGACTTCTGGTAGCTCCCTAGCGCTTTTAAGGTTACTAAAACAAACAGTTACAGGACTAACTGTTTGTCAGTAGGATAGATGATCTTACTTCTCATAGACATCTCAGAATTAGAACTTTTGCGAGTTCTGATTGGGGCATGGAGAATTTGACACGCCCATACACCTTTAGAGGGAGTCAAAATTGGGGCAGCCTTTTGGAGGAAGAGTTTGCGAATAATTATCCAATAAAAAATGCACTCTTCTTTTGACTCAGTAATTTCACTCCTAGGAATTTACCCTGCAGACGTCCTATACCTGCCAATATATGTCAATACGATGTGTCCTGCTAAAATGGGGAATCTCTACTAAGAAACTCTTTGTTGCATTCGTCTAACTTACTTGCTTGTAGTTCTTTATAACTCGTGTCCTGCTATAAATAATAAAATAATCATAGTAATAAAGTAATATAATATCACTAGCATTGAGAAGGCAATGAACACTTATTGAATCCTTACTGTATGCCTAGCACTGTGCCGGCGTCTTTAGGGTAATCCCTTCAACAAGCCTGCACCTTGGATAGGGTTTTCCCCATTTTTTTTCAGACAGGAAAACTGAGGCTCTCAGGGTATGTAAGTGGGTCAGGGTCATGGCTGACAGACGCAGAATCAAATTCTAATAGTCTTCCTCAAAACCAGGTCTCTTTTAAACTATATCATCAAGAAAAGGAACATCCAAGAGTATTAACACTTCTAGAAACACCGGCAATGCAGAGTTTCTGAATAAACTTACCCGGCTTCAATAGAACACATTTAAAAATCCAGGAAGAATAGGAACCATTATGTTGACAGGTTATGGTGGGAGGAGCCATTTGAACAAAAAATCACTTTCAATATTTTAAGCCCATTTTAATGACTTAAAGGAGTGGAAAAACACTCCTGATGATTTTTCGAGCCCTTTTCAGCTGCTTTCCGCTTGGCTCACAAAACTTCCATCACTGTCTCGCAGCCGTGGAAGAATTATTTTCCTCCCCACAGACGACTTGCAGATTTCTTTCTAATAGCGCTGTTCAGTTCTTGAGTAAATAGGAATAATTCCACTACCTCTTTAAAGCTTAGTCGCTCACACGTCTTATAAGGGAGGCTGGGGGATGTATAGAAATGTGTGGCTGAGCTCAGATTCACAGCCTGAGGTTACGAGGCTCCACGCCAAGTTTTCACCTATATGGAATCATTCAGCAGGCTTAACGGCTCTTCCTCCACCCCAAGGAAAATACGAACATGATTTAACTGCAGTTAAGAATTCCAGTAGGTACTTACTAAATGTGGCATAATCTTTTCCATGCGTAGAGAAAAGGAAATCATTTTGCTAATCTATGCCTCGCTCCAAACAATCACGTTGCAGATCTCAATCCCCCAACCGAGCCGGAGCAATTTAATCAACTTTAAATTTATTTGGTATAAAAAATATAATTATGGGGGGGCTGGCCCCGTGGCCGAGTGGTTAAGTTCGCGCGCTCTACTGCAGGCGGCCCAGTGTTTCGTTAGTTCGAATCCTGGGCGCGGACATGGCACTGCTCGTCAGACCACGCTGAGGCAGCGTCCCACATGCCACAACTAGAAGAACCCACAACGAAGAATACACAACTATGTACCGGGGGGCTTTGGGGAGAAAAAGGAAAAAATAAAATCTTTAAAAAAAAAAAATATAATTATGGGAACCATAACAAATTCATGGATACAAGAGTTTTTTGTTTTTTTCTTTTTTGTAAAAGGTTTATATGGCTAAAATGCTTCAGAAACATTAAATGGTTTTCTTTGATAGAATCATTTTCATACTTTGCTCATAATTTCTCTTTTACTTCCTTATTTAAGATAGTTTCAGTGACATGATATGGATGAAGAGGACTAAGCTGGTGCTGGAGAGAGAAGGGAGAAATTCACTATGCAAACGAGGAGAGTGAAACTTCTAGAGAAGGGAACTACGTGAAAGGGGATAGGGTCTGGAAGAGAGTGTGTTTCTGGCCAGACCTGTGGGACCGCAGGCAGTGTGGGTATCCCCCTGTTTGTAGTCTCTCTGTGATCACTTGCCAAAGGCAGATAATTTAGCAACGGGAAGAATGAAGGAACGATTTACCACCTTACAGCTGATGTGGCAGGAAAATCACTTGACGGTACTTTTTCTGCAGGCCAATGGGACAATAAAGACAACAGCCCAGTGTTTACAAGGAAAAGGTAGCAACATTCGTAATGAAAAACTTGTCCTGAGAACTTCTCAGGGGCTAAGAGAACAAATTTGAAATGAAGAAATCCAAGCTAAAAAGCCAGGTCAGTGCCAAAAGGTACGAACTTAGAAATTCACAGGCATATATTTCAGTTAACAAGACAAACTTAGTTGTTGCTGCTGCGACCAGGATGTCTGAGCAAATTGGGACTTCAAAGTGAACAGTGCGTTGGTTGAAAGGGTGAGGCTGAGTGTTTCTGCGTGAGGGCGGGAGTGGGCTGGGGGAACAGGTGGCTATGATCAATTTGACCGCCTCTTTGGGAGGATGGTGTAAACCATGTTGCGAGCTAAAGAGTAAACCATATGAGTAGTTTTAAGGAGGTGTTTAATGCTCAAGGCTGTTAGATGGGATGTTTTACCAGTAGAAATGGGTTTAAATATAAATGGCCCCAGTGATGGAAAATGCTTCCAAAATCGCTGTGGATAGACAAAACTGAAGAGCTTTACTATGAGACCTCTCAACCCGATAGGACCACGTTCCGCACTGAGGGTAGACAGAAGAAAGGACAAATGGAAAAATTCCTGCTGAGATTTTAGGATTTGACTCTCTTCTATAAAGTGTTTCTTTAATTTGGGTATTTATACACTCTTTATGATAGAGGAGAGTGCAGAGCTGCCGATCTCTCTCCAAAAGCCAACTCGTTCTCCCCTTCTTCCTTTCCAGTAGAACCTCATTTTTTTCAGGGTTGCAATGTGCTCACTTACAAAGAACTAAAGAAAGAATCCACTGCCTTTCCCAGCCTCCCGTACAATTAGGGGCGGTCACAAGCTGCAGGGCAGGCCGAGATATGTAAGCAGAAGGGACTGGACGGGACTGTAAAAGCTCTCCAAGGCTACCGATGCAACTGCGACATGGGTTTTGTGCCCTTTCCTTTCTTCCCCCTGATACGTGCACAGGTTGGCGTGGGCTCCAGATACCATCTTGGGAGCATGAGGACAAGAGACACATCCTGAAGATGGCAAAGGAGAAGTTCAAGTCCTGATTTATCATGCAGTTGCCATGCCAGTCCTAAGCTACCTCTCTCCATTCTGCCTTTGTGTGAGACAAAAATGAGTCCTAACTTATTTAAGCCATCGAGTCTCGTTGAGGGGGAGAGAGGGTGTTGGGGTCCCTATTACTCACAGTGATATAACTCCTCTCTTGCACAGAGGACAAAGACATATTTGACAACTCCTTTACCATTCTACTGCTGGAGATCCACACCTTTGGTTTACCAAGACCAAATGTTTATAATGTAAAATTCTCCCCTGGAAGGATCACATTAAAGTATCTAGAAGTCAATACCATCTGATCCTTTTTCTCCCAAAGCTAACCATTTATGAAACAGGAGGGAGGAGGATATTAATTTTGAGACTACTGTGCAGCTAACTCCCCAGGGAGACCAGGCAGCGGTGGGTGCCATGGCGGGGGCATGCACATGGTTTATCACCGCTCAGACATTTCTATTAATCTGTATGATTCCTGCTTAAAAATTCACCCAATGTTTTAGAGAAGTCAACGAATTAAGAATCTAAATCTTTCAAATCTTTCTACCTTTCTTATAGTCGCATCCAGAAAAAAAATTGGAATTATTTTCAAAAACAGCTGTGGATAGACAAAACTGAAGAGTTTGTTGTTAGAGCTCCCAACCCCATAACATGTTCTGTAATGAGGATGGACAGAAAGAAAAGACAAATGGACAAAATTCTGGCTATGATTTTAGGAGTATTTTAAAGCTTTAAGAATTTCCATACAGACTTGGCATGAAATAAGAGAAATTAAAAGGAAAAGAGAGGGGCCAGCCTAGTGGTGCAGCGGTTAAGTTTGCACGTTCTGCTTCGGCGGCCCGGGGTTCGCCAGTTCGGATCCCGGGAGTGGACCTACGCACTGCTTGTCAAGCCATGCTATGGGATGAGTAGAGGAAGATGGGCACGGATATTAGCTCAGGGCCAGTCTTCCTCAGCAAAAAGAGGAGGATTGGTGGCAGATGTTTGCTCAGAGCTAATCTTCCTCAAAAAAAAACAAGGAAAAGAGAAGTGATTGTGAAGTGATTGACTGTTTTTATTCCCCAAGTTTCTATTTGGAGGGTCATGTATCTCTAGAAATAAAGATTAGAGGCAGTTCCAGTTCATTGTTGCTGGTATCTGGTAGGATCTGTGGATGCAAAATGTAAATAATAAACCACTCTCCTCTGGGTAAATCTGCTCTACCACAGTTACTGTAGCCACTAACAGATTTAGGAAGACCTTCCAGTGCAAGACCAGGATAGGGGCCAGCCCCGTGGAAGTTCGGCACACTCCACTTCAGCAGCCTGGGTTCGTGGGTTCCAATCCTAGGTGCGGACCTATACCAGTCGTCAGCCATGCTGTGGCAGCATCCCACATACAAAATAGAGGAAGACTGGCACAGACATTAACTCAGGGCTAATCTTCCTCAGCCAAAAAAAAAAAAAGAAAGACCAAGATGAAGAGGGAAAGTGTGTTGAGTGGAAGAGAGGCACTCTTACTGCCTTGCTCCTCCTCTTCCCACCCTAGCCACTTTTAAAAGCCATTTATCAGAGCCACCCTGGTGGCATAGTGGTTAAGTTCACATGCTGCACTTTGGGGGCACTAGCTGGTTCAGATCCTGGGCACTGACCAACACACTGCTCATCAAGCCACACTGTGGCAGCACCCCACAGAGAAGAACTAGAAGGACTTCCAACAAGGATATGCAAATATTTACTGGGAAAAAAAAAAAAGAGGAAGATTGGCAACAGATGTTAGGGCCAATCTTCCCCCCCCAAAAAAAAGATGTTAAAAAAAAAAAAAAGCCCTTTATCAATCTTGACAACAAAAAGCCAACTCAGCTCTTTAATGGTGACTGTGATAGTGGGATGCAATGGCTCTTTCTTTGTCCAGCATGGATTGGGCTTGGTGTTTTATATGAATAAACTATTTTAGCCCCCAGCACAACAAGGTAACATAACCCTCTCCACCCTGAGACCTAGACACCAAGTGGAGAGTTACAGTGGAAGGTGCAGATCTTAAAGCAGTGAGTCAGCCTCCAGAAACCAAGCTCACATCCCTCCACCCCACAACCCTTTCATGCACCCAGTGTCCCTTCTGGATGAGATTTCTATTTCAAAGTGTGGAAGAAAAGAAGGAAAAAGGAAGGACAGCAACAATGAAAAACAGCTAGCTTCTATTCTCAATGTGGAGAGCCGTGACGTATGCGGGTTAGCCAGAGTGTGACTTTGGAAGCCATTTGGCACATCCCTTGGTGTGACAGCCCTGAGTTTGCATTCCAGACCTAGGATTAATTGAGAGTGGAGGGGAGGGGGGCACCGTATTGTCCACCAATCCAGATCCCAGGAAGTCAGTCACAAATTCCCTTAGAGAATGGCTTGCAAGAAGCTGAAACCACAGACCAAACACCATCCACCCTGAAAGAATCACGCTCCAGAATTTCCAGAGGAGCCTCTTAGTTGGGGGCAAAGTGTATGGAGTTTTTCTTCTTCTTTTTTTTTTTTTTGCTGAGAAAGACTGGCCCTGAGCTAACATCTATGCCCATCTTCCTCTACTTTATATGTGGGATGCCTACCACAGCACGGCTTGCCAAGCAGTGCCATGTCCACACCCTGGATCCAAACCAGCGAACCCCAGGCCGCCGAACTTCTAAACACACCCTTTTGCTTTAGACATTGTTAATTTGATCTAAATAGCTAAGTTTTCTACAGATGAGTCCGTCAGCAGTTTTTTATAAAATTATGAGAAATAGTATCTTCTTATAAGTCTCATATTATAATCTTATATCTCATTTATAAGAGAAATAGTCATGGGCCATGTCAAAAAAATGTCATTTTTTTTTTTTTTTTTTTTTTTTTTTTTTACTGCTACTGTTGTTATTGTGTAACTTGGGGGCAGCAGAGAAGTTTCCAGGCACCCAACGGTGCTTCCACTGGGAAGGGGCAAGTCCATCCTGCTTTAGGAGATTTCTAAAGTCTGTAACGCTGTGGGGAGACAGAGCCCTGCCCCAACTTAGCGAAGGTCGTCTCTGGAGCTGAGGTGAGGCAAGGGTCCCTGAGCGGAGATGCTGGGGGAGACCTCACATCGCCTCAGAAGAGCATCCAAGGTGGGCAAAGAGAGAGGGGTCTCCCTCAGACCCTGGCAGGGACCCAGGCTTGAGAAACCAGTGATTCTTTTGTGAGGATTCAGATTCTAAAGTGGTAGTGGTGGCTGCTGTCATCGGCCATACCCCGTGTAACGTACCCTGGCAGGCTGCTGTGAAAATTAGGGAAGAAAGTGTTGATTACATAATATATTTTTTAAATTGTTTCCTGATTTCTGTACCAGAGGATTCTTTTTTTCTTTTTAACATGACTTTTTTGTATGTATGGTCAAATTTTCCATCAGGTTCCATGCTAGTAACCACAAATGAGACTTACATTTTTGGGTTTGGAGTTGCTCGTGTGGGCAAAACCCAGCACTTGTACAAGCAAAAGTGTACGTAAGGAATGAGTTCTTGTCCCACTTAACTGTGGAAAAACCCAGCCCATGCCATCAACATCCACACAGCGGTCGACATGCTGACACCAAAGGGGCCCCGCTGTGTTGCCTCAGGCCGCGGGTCAAGAGCAGGTGTCATTTCCTTCAAAAGCCTAGTAGTGAGTTCTGTAGCCAGAATTGGGCCTGTTATGAATTATTTCAGGCAACAGAGGTATTCTCAAGCTTCATGTCTGTGGAAGGCAGCTCCAAACTGGCCTTCAGCCTCAGGTGACTACCCTGCCCCCACCACAAGCAGCCTTCAAAAACTGAGAATGTGCTTCTAGCAGAAAAAAGAACTTTCTAACTGCCAAATAATATTTTTCTCTCAAAAGGGAAATAATCTTGTGCAAGGAAACCTTTTAGCTGTTAGTTGGCCTGATGTCATCCTTCTTCTGCATCTTCATGCTGATTTACTTTTTTGTCAATTAAAAGCCAGAGTACTTACTTTTAACCTTTGAAACACTTGTGATTTATGAACCTCAATTTTAAAAAACAATTTCAAGAAAATAACTCCCTACAATTTTTCTTGCTCCGTGGGACCACAGGAGTTTCTCCACAAAAATCCTTGATTTGCTTCCAGAGCTTATCTCATGATTCCTGTTGACTCTGGGAAGCCGGGTCATTCTAACGCCACCTCCGTGAACTGTTACCTCAGCGAGTTGGGCCCAATTGCCAAGGCAGGAAACAGCCCTTAGCAACTTTCAGCGTCTGTCTCCATCCTTTGAAATGTATATTTTAAAGGTAAAGATGAATATTTCTCTAGTTAGAGAAGAATTCAGATATTGTCAAAGGAAAGTTTTTTCCTGCATGTGAACATTTTTCTAGAAGTAAGAGAACCCAAGCTTACCGCAAGTGTATCTTTAGAAAGCTGTCTTCGCTGTAATTATACGTGACACAGAAAACACATTCGGCAACTGTGTGCGTACATAAATAGAGGGATTCTCAGTGGCGTGACTCACAGAATTGCATGGTGAAGATTACAAAGTCCCACATAGGTAATAAGCACTTTGTAGAGAACAAAATTAAAAAAAACAGAATTCTGTGTTCATATTAGCTGGGTAAGTCTCAGATTTGTGAGAGAAATGAGGGTTTGTTGAAAACAATAGCAACACCATTGTTCCAGCTAAATTCACTTATACCAGTGTGGCTTCTAGCCCTTGGTAAAGAAGAGTTTTCTCGAAGGCTTTTCATCTACTTCATCATCATTAGAAATGATTCATTATGTCCTGAAACTTCAGAATTCTCAAGCAAGACAATGAAGTATATTCAACCCTTGTAGCCCTTTTTTTTTAATAAGCATTTAAATATATGCGTGCTTAAATACATACACATACAGGGCTGTACTCATGTACATATATCCACACCCACATACACACAAATGTTATGTGTATATGCACACAGGTATATATGCATACGTGTGTACATGTGTATACGTAATAATATGTACACATATATCATTTTCCAATCAGAAAAGATCTCTCTCCTGTCAAAGAATGATCCTCTTTGACATTAAAAATTGTCAGGGTGAGGGGCTGACCCTGTGGCCGAGTGGTTAAGTTCATGCACTCTGCTTCAGTGGCCCAGGGTTTCACCAGTTCGGATCCTGGGCGCAGACATGGCACCACTCATCAAGCCATGCTAAGGTGGCGTCCCATATGCCACAACTAGAAGGACCCACAACTGAAAATACATAATTATGTACCGGGGGGCTTTGGGGAGAAAAAGGAGAAATAAAATCTTTAAAAAAAATTGTCAGGGTGATAATCATGGCTATGACAGACCTTTTCTCATATAGATTCACTTTTATTTTGGGTTAAAAGAGAGTCATTTATTATTGTTAGAAAAATGGCCTTCCTTAGAAAATCTCCTGTTGACTTTGATGTACTGTTGGGTATTTTTCATGGGCATTTTTCTCATCCTTATCACAGAACCTATATTCGTGTCATCTTTTAAATCAGTAGTTCTTAACAGGGGGTAATTTTGCCCCCCAGGGAACATCTGGCAATGTTTGGGGATATTTTTAGTTGTCGCAATTAGTGGTGGAGCCAGTACTGCTGGCATCTATGGGCAGAGGCCAAGGATGCTGCTAAACATCCTACAATGCACAGAGCAGCCCTCCCCCACAATAAAGAATTATCAGGCCCCAAATGTCAATAGTGCTGAGGTTGAAAATTCTGTTTACACTAAAAGCCCCTCTCTCACTCAACATTATCATTCTCCTCACATCTTTCAAAACTGAGCCAGCTCTGATTACCCAGAAGTCTCCTCTCCATAATCAACCAAAAGCATACTGGCACGCTGATGACTATTCACCCTTGAATGCCAGGATCATCGGTAGCCTAGGTATTTAATTCTAGAAATACGCCTATCTTCTGTAAGATACAAAATCATTTAAATCTAATTAACACATCTCTTGGGAAATGGTATATAATGAAAGCATAGGGAAAAGGAGTATGTGTGTTAGTTTCCTAGGCCTGACACACAAATGACCATAAACTGGATGGCTTAAAATAGAAATCTTTCTCTTACCGTTCTGGAGGCCAGAAGTCCAAAATCACCGTGTCGGCAGGCTTGTGCTCCCTCTGAAGACTCAGGGGAGAAGCTTCCTCGCCTCTTCCAATCTCTGACAGCTCCAGGGATTCTTTGGCTTGCAGTTGCATCACTCCAGTCTTTGCCTCTGTCTTCACATTGCCTTCTGCCCTCCCGTGTCTTCTCTTGTCTCTTATACTACACTTGTCATTAGCTATAGGGCCCACCTGGATAATCCAGGTTGATCTCATTTCAGGATCCTTATTAGATCTGCAAAAACCATTTTTCTAAATAGAGTCACATTCACAAGTTCCAGGTGAATGTATCTTTTGAGGGGCCACCATTCAACCCACTACAGTGTATGTGTGTGTGTGTGTGTGTGTGTGTGTTCAAAATGACTGTGATGAGGCCAGACTGAAAACAAGCAAAACATTTTCTCAAAGTGTAAAGTAAGGTTTGGCAGACTTTTTCTTGGATTAATAGTGTCACTGCAGCTTCTTTCTATTAACTTCAAAATTCCATCGTCTCTATCTACAAACTGTTTAAAATAAAGACCAAGTCCCAGAAAACCTGGTGGCCAGAGAGAACGCCAAAGAGAAATGAGCAGGGCTACTTCTCAGTAAACAGCAAGTGTTATTCAAGACAGGTGAGGTTCAGCTTCATTTAAAAGGTCATACCCCCACAATCCTTCTAGATAGCTCTCAAGTGTTTTCACTGTTTCATCAGGGGAAGGCAAAAAAGATCATGGAGCTCAAACAAACCTCTAAAAGGAAGAAGAAAGATCTTGAAAAGCATTTTGTTAAAATCTCTTTATTTTAGAAATTAGGAAACTAAGATCCCAAAGCCTTCCATCTTTTATGACTTGCTCAAGGTCACACAGACAGGAGAAGACTGAGGCCAGATTAGAAACTCAGTACCGCCATCCTAGACCGATGTTCTTTCTCTACATACTACATTATGTCTAAGCTACTTTTCCTCCAGCTGCAAAGTCAACGCATTCTCCTGGTCTTCTTTGAGTTGAATGGAGAGGGGGCCACCATCCGTTGGATGCATTCTTTTCTTATACATTGTATGAGTCAGCTCAGCTGCCATAACAAAGCATCTGTGTCTTAAACAACAGAAACTTATTTTCTCACAGTTCTGGAAGGTGGAAGTCTGAGATCAAGGTGCCAGTATGATTGGGTTCTGGTAAGAGCTCTCTTCCTGGCTCGCCAGTGACTGCCATCTCACTGTGTCCTCACATGGCCTTTCCTGGGTGTGTGCACGTGGAGAAAGAGAGAGAGAGAGACCCTGTTGTCTCTCTCTCTTCCTCTTCTTCTAAGACCACCAATCCTATCATATTTAGGACCCCAACCGTATGACCTTATTTAACCTAATTACCTCCTCCTAAAAGCCCTATCTCCAAATACAGTCACCTTGCTGGTTAGGACTTCAATGCGAATTTTGGGGGTACATAATTCAGTCCATGGCACACCCCTTATCATTTTATGTCAAGAAAGAGTATTATACTTTGAGATATAAATATCTCATTTAATCCCCTTGACTTTTTGATTTGCTCCACTTAACAAATTGAGCCACTGAGGCTCAGAGCAGTCAATTGGCTGGCCCAAGGTCATATAGCAGGTACGATGCAAGCTGGAACTCAATACATGCTTTTTATTTGGATTCTAGAGCTCTTTCCCAGTGTCCAAGATGACCTTTTGTATTGGTCATCTTTTAATAGCTGTCCTTATAAAGCATCCACATACACTGTGAAAACACATGGCTTCTAACAAGGTCCTTAGGGAGACTGTCTATGAAAGTCTAACATTCTGATTCTTGTACTTGACAATCTAACACATTAATGACTTAAACCCCACAGAAGTGAAACGGTTTAATATGTCATCTGTTCTCATGTGCACCAGGAGTATATCTTGAGAGGAGATTCAGCTGTTCTCACAGTAAGCCACCAAGTCCTACCAAAAAAAAAAAAAAAAAAATCATAAAGGAATAAATGATTATTCACGGTGCCAAAAGCACATGTATTTTGAACAAGAAAACATTATGTTAAGGAATGTGAGAGAAAAAAACCGATGCAGATTCATTCAATGAGCTTTTCAATGAAACCTCTAAGATGGAACACAAGAAATGCTTCATTCCATTCTGTGGTATCAAGGTTTTACTAAATATAAAAAGCAAAGCTATTGCCTGTTGTCAATGATATAAATTTCTAGATGATTCTGGGGATAAACTTAAAAACTTAACACGTGAAATATTTTCACTGTTACATAAAGATAAAAAAATTATCACATTTACTTGTAAAAATTATTAATTTTTATAGGTCGTGATGACACTGGTGTTATTATAGAACAAGAATTATTTTAGAAATGCACATGGAAGTAAATATTTAGAATGGAATGTTATACGTCTGTGATTAAATTTCTAAAACCTAAAAAAATGAAATAAATACACACTAAATCTCAGTAACAGGTACATGGTGGTTCATTATACTATTCTCTGTACTTTTATCTCTAATGATTTTATATCTAAAGATATATCTAAAAATTCATAATAAAAATAATAGGATATGTTAGGAAGTTACCAAAATCTTGGAAGCAAAATATTAATAGTGCATTATTTAATAGGCCATGACTACTCAGTGGTGTATGAATGAATGGTCCATATAAGAAGATTCAAGAGAAAAGATAGGCATATATCTGTTTAGAGAAACACATCCCATTCTTCCCATTTCTGCTGCTGGAATACACATTGATCAGTAGATTTGGAACAACCGTAACTCTCCCTATTTTTAGAATTGAAAAAGAATATGAAAATTCCATTTTGAGCAGGATGGGCCAATTTGATTTTTTTTCTTTTGGACGTACGAAAAGCTCTACATAATTAATGTATACAACTTGATGGTTTTGGAGATATACACCCATGAAATCATCACCACAATCTATGCCACAAGCCTATCGGCCACCACTAAAACTTTCCTCTCACCCTCTTATTTATTATTATCTTGTGATAAGAACAAACCAAGATCTACCCTCTTAGCAAATTCTTAAGTGTACAATACAATACTGTTAACCCTAGGCCTTATGCTGTACAGTACACAGTTTGATTTCAATAGCTAGCATTATTCATCCTGTGATCTGTGGTAAATGCAAAGATGCACCTTCAGGAGAATTTAGTCCACATCAACTAACATTAAAGGCAGAATTTGTGTGAAAGCACTCAAAAGCATGCACACATTTTCTTTAAGCTTCAATTTGAAAGACTTTTTGAAAGGTTAGAAACCTTCCCCCGTGAGGGTATTCAAAAAGCCAGAAGTAGTTTTTTGTCACTTGCTCTGAATTTTTTTCCCAAGATGAAATACAGGAAGCCAATTGAGAGTAGCTAGTAAATTCAGTCATGTTAGGGGCCCCATGCTTCCCCCTTCTCTCCCAGGCGTGCACAATTCTTGCTCCTACCCAGAAATACAGCAGCCAGAGAGAGGACAAATATGACCTTGGGTTTAAGTGGAGCCTCTGGCCTACCTGACGGACTTTTATTCAAATAAAGCTCCCCATTTCATCTCTGATGTGAATGGTGTGAGTGTGTATGAGGGCAGGAGGTAAATACGCCAGGAAAACAAATCTGGTCACACACTTGAATTCTCTTCACTCCACTCTCTTGGGAGGGCACCATTTTGCCTCTGGAAGCTATTAGTCATCATTATCTTCCAGTCTGCAGACATCACAATAAATTCATTATTTTATTTGAGAAATAACTTTGCGATTGACCTTACAAGATTAGAGAATTTGGAAATATATTGGGTTAGAAAAGATGCTAAACCAAGTTACAGGAAAGAAGATTAGATGTTACCTTATAAGAGGAAGACAAATGAGGTGTGCATAAGTGAAAAGTCCATCTGCGAGCTCTCTCGCAAATTATCCCTGAGTCTAGAGGAATAAATGCTGTCCCTTAAATACCCAGTAGCTGGAGACAAAGAAGCAGTGTGATCAGTGGACCGTCTCGCAATTTTAGGAAAAGTTGACATTCCAGATATAATATTTTTCTATTAACAAAGAAATAATTGTTTCTTTAAAAAAAAAATCACCTCTAATCCTATCCTCGGGAAATGGTGCACCATTAGCACCTTGATCCATAGACTTCCAGATGCTCAGAGAGGTTTTCCCTGACAGATCTAACTAAAAAATGGCCCAATCCATCAAGATCAACCCCACCGTGAAAACTTTGGGTGGCAAAGGTCAGAAAATCCAAATCAGACTAGTTTAAGCCAGAAGGGATATTAATCCAGAGGCTCAAATGATGTCTCTCTCTGTATCTCAGATCTGCCGTCCCTTGTGATGGCTTCATTTGCAGGTGTCCTGTGATGAAAAGATGGCCACCAGCAGCAAGAAGCTAACTCCCCCAGATTTGAATCCCTGAGGAAAGAGGCTTTCCTTCCTACTTGCTTTTGCAGAAGACCAAAGACTGGTTCCAGCCGGATTGTGTGGCTGTCTCTCAACTAACTACTTTGGCCAGGGAAATGCAATGAACTCAGGAATGCTAGATGCCTGGGAAACGGAGAAGTGAGGAAGAATGCTTTTTTCGTCTCTAAGAATGAGTAATGGAGAGATGTTGCTTAGGCTACAGCGTCACAACCTATGAATAGTTTTTTAAATTTTTACTCACAGCTCCCTAAATATACCAGGTCATACTCAGAAATGTCATCTCGTCTTCCCAACTAATAGCCAAGCTTTGTTACTGACGGACTTGCCTGCTTCCTCCTTCCCTCAGGCCAATGGTTCTCCTGGATGGCTTCTCAGTCTTGGGGATATAGATACCAAGCATCTATATCCAAGCTGATTGGAATCTCCCACTTTGTCCCCTCTTTCTGTCTCTGTCTCTCTTTAAAACAAATGTACTCTTCTCTTTAGCATTGTCCAATGTGGTGTCAATTCAGAAGGTGTTTTGAAAGACAGCATTTGGTCAGCTTTCAGATCATTGCTATACATATGCAGTGAGGGACAAGAAACTAAAGGGAGAGAAGTTTGGCTCCATCTGTAATTACATAAGTGATGGATCAGATGGTACTGGGAACGAAGGGGTGAGACTGGAATCCCACTCCATCACGTGGCTGCCCACTATGGGTGCCAACTCTGTCTTCAGCAGGTACAGGAGTTCTGGGGTAAGTTATGAGTGGTCTAGTTTCTAAAGCAATGTCTGAAGGCCTGTGTGTCATAATGGCCACTGTGATGGCAGGGCCACCTCTGTCTCTGTGGAGATAAAGATGGAGTTATCAAGGAAGGCAGGGCTTTGGCAAGAGCACAGACTCTACAGGCGGTTTTCTTGGGTTTGAATCCACAACTCTGCATCTTACCAGCTATGTAACCTTGAATATACCCTTGAAAGAGATCACCTTAAATGAACGTAAACTTCTCCCCCGCCCCCTTGTATGAAAAAAAGACATATATTAAAACTACCTACCTCGTGGGATGATTCTGAGGATTAAATAGAAAATTACACGTGAAGGGCTTATCACAATGCCTGGTACATAAGCCATCCATAAATGTTCACTGCTGTGATTTCTATCACTACCATTACCACCAGCAAAACTAGATGGTGATTTAGGAACGCGGATTTTGGAGTCAGACTACATAAGTTCAAACCCAATTCTACCTCTTACTCTGTGATCATGGGCAAGTTCCTTAAACTCCCCAAGACTTAGTTTGCTTATCCATAAAATAGGAACCACAACAGCGCCTGCCTAACGGGGCAGAAGTGAAGATTAAGCTAAATAAATATATTTGGCTCTCGGATGCTGTCTATCGTTTTATTTATACAGCATGACGTTTGAGGGGCTCTGATAAGCCCCCTTCACCTCAATACCTTCACAAAGAAAAACCTGTCCCAATGGCCATTTGTGTCCCAGGCATCCGGAATTCTGGAGTTGGAAAAGTACTCCTTCAATTTAAAGGCAGCATTCACTGTCAAACGTAAATACCATGAGGCGGCCAGGAGGAAGGGTCTCCAGGCAACAGCTCAGCATTTTCGGTGGCTTAGCAGATGCTTTCCAAGGTGACAATTTTAGGGAGGATGAGTGAAGGTAAGAACGCTAGACAGAGGAGTTGTAGAGTGGTGTCAACAGCACTGAGGGGAGCCTGGAGTGGGAGAATGGCCTCAGATGCAGAGGTAAGTGCTCCCGAAAACATTACTGACCTTCTCAGTTTGATCAAAGATTCATGTCAGACTGTCTCATTAGGCTCAGGGCCCAGATTACTCTCCAGGTTCTCTAGGTCCGGCATCCTCACAACAGAGCAGGCCAACTTCAAGATTCGCAAACGCTTTCTCTAGATTTGGGAAAAACTAGGGCTTTCTGAAGAAACATTGAGGCCATATGGAAGGAGGGGTTTCCACCGCTCTATGGCCCCAGCTCTCTAGTCTTTTCCAAGCAGTATTGTAATGATGATACAATTTCCCTCTTCAGATGTGGAGAAACTGGAGAAGTGAATAATTCCATAAGACCACAAAGCACAGAGAGGCAAGGACTGTCTCAGAATAATGGGATGAGCCCAACAGAAAGAAATCTTCAACTTATTAGCCAAACATGTTTCCCGAATCTTCATCTACAGAGAGAACACTGGAAGGAAACTTGGGGAAATCTTCCTGACGCATGTTTTAAAATTCAACCAGACTAAACAATGGAGACCACAGGGAAGAATTCTCCCCGTGCCAGGTGAAAGAGTTCGAGGGCGGGACTGGTCTTGTCCAGCTCTAATTTCTGTGATCGGTGATCCCAGTTACCTGGGCTGCTGGGCCGGGCGTGGGGGCAGAGAGAGCCGGTTGTTCACACCGACTTTCAATTTTCATACGAGCAAGTTTAATCAGTTCCTCGGCGCAGCCCTCCTTTCAAGTTTCTGGAAACCTCTCAAGGGAGAAAATAACACTAAGAAACACAGAAATCTTTTCTCTTCTCCGCAGGCGTTTGTCATAGTGCCAGTTCCTAAGTGCACAAACTCTTGGCAGGCCGAATCACTTTGATATACTTTTCCCAGGGTTCAAAAAGAAAAGCTAAACAAAGGACTTGTGACTTCAGGGAGAGCAGAGGTAGCCAGGAGTTTCTGAGGAAGCTCATCTTCCTCACATTTCTGGCCCAGGGGGAGGGAGTGTCAGAGAAAAGAAATCATCTTGTTCGTGGTTTCTGAGACTGCAGGTTTGGGGCCCGAGGGCATCTTGTGGGCAGCTGCCAGGGTTTGCTGTTCTTCCCCCAGGTAAAGTGGAGGGCAGCTTCTGTCAGCAAAGGTTGACACCCCACGCCTGTGTTTCGGTTGGCATTTTTTTTTTATAAAGCAAGGAAAAGTATTACTCATTTAAAACTGCTTCTCAAAAGGTATATGGATTTCCTTAAACACTTTTTCTCCATGAATTACATCCAACAGGAAAGGCAAAAACAGTGGATATTTTCTTTAGATTTTATAACAAACAGGATATGTGTAATTAAAACTTATCTGGGCCCTAACAACTTTGGCAGTTGGTTTATTTCTTCTAGGAATATTCAGAGAATTTATAACCATATTAAGATTCACGGTGTTAAGTGATAATGGCTTGGAGATGAGGACAAGTTTAAATATTAGCTATTAGTCATGGGTTTTTTTTTTTGTTTTTTGGGGGGATTCTTTTGCTGAGGAAGATTCTCCCTGAGCTAATAGATGTGCCAATCTTCCTTTATTTTCAATGTGGGTCGCTCCCGCAGCGTGGCTGCTGACAAGTGGTGCACGTCCGCACCCAGGAACTGAACCTGGGCCACCGAAGCAGAGCGTGCCAGACTTAACCACTAGGCCACAGGGCTCCATTTATTAGCCATATTTTCATTATATGCTTTCAGCTTTCTGTAACTATCAGACTTTTCCCCTTAGCAGTCAGCCTTGCATCACCCCACTGAATAAGACAGACTTTAAACAAACACAGTGACAACGTTTTGATAGTGTACTTCTCTGGATATTTGCCAAGAATTTGAAACATAGGAAATAAAAACTCATCTTCGGTTTTTAATGGGATTGGATGGGGGCCAAGAAAATACAGCACAAATTAAGTGTCTTCTCTGATGACGTTGTGCCAATGACGTCATAATTGGAGCTGAGACTAGGAAACCTCACAGCATCTCAGTTGTTATTCTCACCAGTTCCTTAGTCAATCGAATTAGTTTCTTCCCAGTCTCTGCCAATTTAAGAAGTATGAGAACATTGCCTAGCCTGATGGGAATGTGGTAACATGTGTCTCTGTAGCTGGTGGGTGGAAGAAAGAGAGGTTTCATTTCCTGATCTTCTAGTCCCTGGCTGCAGGCGAGCAAGGTAAAACAAGGATGTTGACTGTCCCAGACTGACCCTGCCTGGCTGCGTCTTGAAAAGGTCCACTGTAGCCCATGCTGGGTCCAGCTCTGCAATGTTTTGTGTTCTCTTTTTCCTCTTTGACCCAGGGTGATCAGCTTCTAGAGGATGACATTGTCCAGATATCTATGAGACTGACCCAAAAAACCAGTGTATTAATTCACAGTGATAAACATAGCTCCCAAAGGCTCAGAGTGGCTCTTGAGTATGATCAGATCATTCTTTCCTCTGGAGGAAAAGTGACATGGGGATCTAAACTACATTTAAAAGGCAGCTTGGTGAGTGTGGTGTCAAAGTGACACTAATGGGAAGTGCCACTAAGGCATGATAGTTGGAGTGCTCCCCAACTCCACTTCCAGGAAGGGTTCTCATAGAGGACAGGAGGGATGTTGTTTTGGTCAGTGCTGACACTCTGATAAATTAGTCTCCCAATCTTTTTCTAGAATTCAGGTAAATCACCACCATCACTAAGTGATAAGGCAATAATCCCTTTAAATATGTAATCTACTTGTATTGAGTAGATTACTGCATTCTTTTCCTGAAAAAGCAAAATATAACAAAACACCCTGATGGCTTTGACAGGACGCAGGGAAAAGGTCTAGGGACCTTGATTGAATCTGTGAGACATCCTGTATCTCCTAGATGGCAATTTGGAAACACAATAGCTTCAAGGGCAACACGCACATTGGACTCCACCCAGAGTGCTTACTTCTGCAGACGAGCAGAGGGCAAGCTCATCCATAATGTTTTCTCTTCTTATATTCACCTTCGAAAGTGACGTTTTCTGAACTCACTTCCAAATGTGGGATTGCATTCTGCTGCCTGACTGCTGTGTCAGTGTGTATCCCAGGATACCAGCCAATTGGCAGGGGCAAGAAACTTTGTAGCCACAAATGCTTCTTGTGCTCGTGGAGCATCTTTGCCATTGAAATAATTTTCGTTCAGTGATAAAATAAAGGGGATTCTAGAGGGTTTCCATGTCGAGCAAGGTAGAAGAAGAGTTGTAGCCCAGGATCTACTCAAGGAACAGTGTAAAAGGAGTTAGAAGCATTAGCCAAAATATTAAGGATTATAAGTAAGAGTCTCATTTAAGGAATAATTCATTAAAGTCACGTATAATTGTGGAAATTCTTTCAATTCCCTCACCCTCTTTCCCAGTATCTGAAAGATACTAGAGAACGCTAACAAATAAGAAATTATTTTTCTTTTTCTCCCTTAGTGAATAAATTTGTTCATGGCTAATTTCTTCTATTTAATAATAATAGCAACAACTAATATTTATTGAGCACTTTACACCAAGAACTAAAATAAACCTTCTCAACTACTTCATGAGTTAAGTCCTATTGTTAACTCTAGCAGGCATCAGGATGAGAAAATTGGGCAAGTTGCTTAACTTCTGATGCCTCAAGCTCACTTAGCTTGTAAGTGGCAGAGCTGTTGCATGAGCCCAGGGTATCTGACCATAAAGCTTGCCTTCTTAACTACTAAGCAATGTGCCTCCTCAAAATTTCAAACTATAAATACTTGTGTAATTTGGCCTAACCCATTACCTCCATTAGTACTGACCCTATAAACTTGATTACCATGCTGAAGCTGTTTCTTATTCCTTTCCCTTCGTGAAAAATAAGGCAAATGTAAAATTAGAACAACCTCCTGCTCTATTTCTCAGTGAATGACTTTATTATCATCTCAGCCAATATTGAAATCCCCATTTCAAAAAAAATCTCCACCACCCACATTACCTTCATTGTTAATATTTATAACATGTGGTGAAAGGGTTTAGGACTCAACTTCATTGTTCCAACAAAAATTCAAAATCTTCCAAATTGGCTAAGAGGTCCTACTTCTAGAAGATCTCCTCCTCAAATGTAGGCCTCTTGCCAAGGTGTCTGACCAAGTGAGTCTCAAAATTTGAAAGTTATCAGAGCATCTTTTGGCAGGTTAAAGGGAGTTCCAAATGTCACATGGAGTCCTAGAACTGTATCCCCAGAAAATATAATTCCTTCACATTTGTATATAAGAATTTAACCAGATGTTCATTATGAGGAAAATCAGCCAAGCTAACTAAGCAAGGACCTATTCATACTCTACCATGAAAATTACCATTTAACGTAACTCAGAGGAACTCAATTTACTTTTACAAATATTCAGCAATAATTCTCTAACATTTGTGTTTACCCTTCTGAAGATAGACCCGAACACTTTATTTTTTGGTTACAATAGTATGGAAAGAGTCCATTTTTTAGTTCTTTCTAACTTTTCAATTTTTCTAAGATATTTCACGACACTGAAAATGCATCAATGTCACAGGGGATTAATCATTGTCCAATCAATGTATTACTGTAGAAGCAGACTAATCAGTTAGTAGAATCCTTTTCTGATCTTATTTCTCTCAGTATCTCAAAGGAGAACATCAAAGAGGGTTCTGTTTCAGGCATAAAGTTCCCCTTTATTTTCCCATTAATCTCTTGATGCCCAGATGCCCAGGAAGCAAGGACTTTCTCCTTCCCTCCAATTTTCCAAAACCACTTACAAGAGAATCGAGCTATTCAGCAACATAATCTCTTGATACCCTCTTGCTCAATGTTTATTTATTCACTGTTGTTTTCTCATTTCATTAAATTTGTCTATGTTCTCATATGTTCAATCAACAATCCTATACTTCAAATATCTTCCATCTGTTTAAACTTTAGTCCTGGAGAGTGACACCATCCCTTTAGAACAGAAAAGGAAATAACTACATATAACAATTTCCCACAAATAATCCCAAGATATCAGTGTAAAAAATGTGATACAAACATCTACTTAATTAGCACGTTAGAGATTAAAATCTGATCTCCTTTGGGTTTCCAATCTTTGTTTCTTAAATATTTTCTATTTGTTAAGCTGCAATGTTGTTAAGGTTATCATTGAAGCCTACAGAGGAAAATCTTTTATCTTCTACTTATATTATTTAAAGAATAAAAAACAAGTTAAATACTTTAACTCACCTAAATAAAGTATGAATTCTTGCTGAAGAAAACCTCATTGAGAAGCATCCCAACTGAACCCTATTAGAACAATTTCTCTAGTCGGGCTCTTTGTAGGCTAAATGTTTCAACTGCAACACTGATATAGGGTTCTTAGTTTAGATTATTTGAATCCTCCCCACCAAGAAATAATAAAGAATCTAAGTAATATGACTTAACTCTTTATTTCAATTGAACAAACAATTATTACATGTAAGGATATGGGCACTTAACGTCACCAATTACAATAATGAACTATTTCCTAAAATCTCTAGAACCTTTCAAACACAAAGCATCGGCCACAATGGCACTAGCAGCCACATTAGTCATGGAGACAGCATCTTGAGACAGACCCCAGAGCCTTCACCTTTGGGCATCGTCAGGCCCATGGTCATCTTCAGTCATCATGGCCATCAATGGCAGTGCTGCTTTCAGAGACACTGGGGGCCAGGCTGCTGCTCTTAATGTTGGCAGAGAAGAGACATTTCACCTCAGAGCAGAGAGGTCATCGGAGTGAGATTAAAAACACAGCCAATGCCCAGTGGGGGCCAAAAGGACTGTTCACAGATCATACATTCTAGATACCCCTTAGAGAAATCATGTGGGAAGAGTATGAGGGGAAGGGAGTTACTACAAAGTAGGTGAAGGTTCAGCCAAAAATGCTATATTACAATTGTGATTGTGATCCAATTGTTCACCTTCAGCCTGGCATGGACTGGAAAAGGCACTGACTCTCTGTCCAGTTATCTCTTGCTGCATAACAAACAACCCCAATACTTAGTGGCATAAAACACCAACTGTTGTGTTAATTCTTGTGATTCTGTAGGTTGGCTGGGCTCGGTTAGTGGTACTTCTGCTCCACATGAAGTTGACTGGGGCCACAGTTGGACTGGGATGCCCAAGACAGCTCACACTCATGACCGCCCGTTGACATTGGTTCTTGGCCCGGAGCTTAGCTGAGACCGTTGAACAGAGTACTTGAATGCAGCCTCTCCATATGATTTGGGCTACTCATCAGCATGGCAGTTGAGTCTCAAGAGGGAACAACCCCAGAGCTAGTGCTATGGGAGGGGAGAAACATAAGCAGCCAGTCCTTTCAAAGGTGTTGACGAGAATGGACACAGCATCACTTCTGACATAATCTATTGATTAAAGCAGTCACAGGCTCAGCCCAAACTCAAGAGGGTGGAGAAATGGGCTCCCCTTCTGAATTTGGGGCCATCTTTTCTCTGCATAACTTCTGTCCTCTGGTTTCAAGAGAGGGTAAAGCAGCCAAGAGAGAACTGGGTTATTACCACAAATCACTGGGATGGGACTGGGTGGTGGTGAGGCAGGGGAATCCAGCAGAAACATCCCGGCTGTGGCCGCTCCCCAGGCTTCCTTTACACGCCTTCAACTCCATTTTTCAGATTCAGCCTGAACTGCTGCGTTTATATCATCTGCTCCGTTTCTCGACACTACACTGCAGAATGGGAAACACCTTTGTCTGGTCAGGAAACCACAAATCTCTTTTATCTGTTTCACTTTGCACTGATGTTTCATACTCCCAAGTGACAAGGCGAGAGGAACTCTGGCATGTGCAACTCTCTAAAGGATCACTGACTTCACATCAGATTCACCTGGGAGAGGGGTTTCTAAATTCCCAGGCTGTGCTCCAGATCCGGCGAATCAGAGTCTCTGACGGTGCACACGTGCACACATGTGCACATGCACACACAGGAAAGCTCTCCAAGTGCTTCAGATACGTGCCACTTTGTTGGGAACCATTGTTTAAAAGTTTTTAGCTTTAAATTATTTAGGGGAGGGCTCTTCTGAGAAAACTAATAAATATAGATAGATATAAAGTAATTTTTCTTATAAACAGATTGACACGCAATTTCTTCGGTCCTGCCTATGCCCTTGTGATTAAGTACGCATTCCAAGGACTTTATCTTTGCCACTATCTACTTTAAGTACCACTAGACTAACTGTGATGGGAAACCAAGGCAGAGACAAAGCCGGCTGCGAGCAGCTGAGATGGGGCTGCTGATCCCAGGGCGTGGCGGGACTGCGCAGTCTGCAGAGCCCCAGGCCATTAAGAGCAGTTACACAGGACGGAATCGCCATGCAACGGCGTCTGTGTCCAAGCGCGAAAACTCTGGGAACAGCATCCTGTTGTGCAATCTGTGGAATCCCCACTCACATGACTCAGATGCTGAATGTAGGTGCAGCATCTTTGGTTGGCGAAGCCGCCATGAAGCGGGCGGCCGGCCAGCACTGTGCATGTCAGCAGAAGGAAGGCAGAGGCCCCGGAGAGGAAGACAAATCCTCCTTCCCATAAAGAGTGTCTGGCACACCTGGAAGAATGCCAACTGCCCGGGGTAAAGAACACTGAGTTGTCTCCCAGATCATGCCTCCTAAGGGCTAACGTGACCGTGACCTTTCTGTGCCTCAGTTTGCTCTGCAGCAAAATAATATCTGAGGCTTTGATTCCTCCCAGGGATGCTGTAAGAATTGGTGGGACAATGTCTATGAAATGCTGTGAGGTGAGTTGCTCAGAGAGCTATATGAGGCCAAGGTGTATTGTTAAGACACACGCAGAGAAGGCCAACTGATGAGTTTCAAAGCCTTGCTCCAACTCATCTGAAGGATTTGAAGGAACACACCTAAGACCCCTCTCTGACAACACATGCCCAAGTGTAAACAGCAGACTCACTCTGGATGCTGACAAAATTAGTTAAAACAAAACAAAAAACCCTCAATCATGCGATCGTGGGACACTGCATTTATTGGGCAGCCTCTGTTTTCTTTGACAGAAAGGCAGTAGCCAGCAAGGTTTCTTCCCCGGGCTGACAGCCATTTCTATAAAGCCATGTGTTTTTTCAGAGCAGCCTACGGTGACATAGCAACCCAGACATATGGTGTCATTATTCAGCCGACACAAATTTGACACTTAAGTGAATTTATTATATTTTGCTTTGCTCCTGGTGCCTGAAAGGCTTTGCCACTGTCTCTTCATAGAGCTTGTCACAGATGTTGATGTATTTTCCTCCTCCATGGCCAGGTTTTACTGTGGAAACTGATACAACTTCACGATAGAATTTCTAGATGAATTATTCACGCATTGCATGCTTTCTGCACACAGGGGCTTGGAAGAAATCCATACTATTCAATAAATGGTCTTTCTAATCCTCTTTAACAGAGCATTCTCTCCTGGTTTTAACTGTTTCTATTATCGCCTTTGTAATCATAATGTTTGGGATAAAGTATTTCATAGTTGATAGCTTGGTTAAAACATCCACAATATTTCACATTAACGTGCAACAAAATTGCCCAGGCACTGAGATGAAACTGATCCATTCTAACAACAAGAAAGCATATGGGCCAAATTCTCATCAGTTCAACTCTTACTCACTTAAAACAGACACACACACACAACTGAAACCCTTTAGTTGATTCTACTTCCAATGATTTATAGAGCAATTCCTGAAATATCTCAATATTTGTTATTTTAGACAGAAGAGGCCTCTCCTAATGCTAATACCATCTGTAGAGATGAGTTTTTAATTAAAAAGAATTTTCAACTTGATGGAAAAGAGTCAGATGAACTCATCACTGGCCTCTGAGAAAAGATTAATGAAACAAAAACATATCAAGCTTCTTTAATACCTGGAGAAGCCATAAGGATACCTCGAGTGACATTATGGGCTATGGTATATGGAAGGGAATAACCTTAACATGACACAGTAAGCCCGTTGAAGAATTAAGAGCTATAATTACAGTTTTTAAAGTAGACTGACCTGTTGACCTTTAAGATTTAAGACTTTGCCTCAGGGTCATTTCTTGACCTAGTTTTTGTTTTGTTTTATTTTGTGTCGTTTTATTTTATTCCTTACTGAAATGATTTCTCAACTTCATCTTGTAAAATTTCAAATGGTTGGAAAGTTAAGTTCTTCCTTATCTTTGTCTTATTTTTAATTTAATTAAATGCTTGGGAAGTACGTATTTTTAAATAAGAAATGTCTTCTTTTGGAATTTGCTTTCTATTCAAAGAGCGCTGACAGTCTGTGTTGTTCCTTAAACAGATGGCAAAAGAATTGCACAAAAGCACAAAGGAAGATGAAATCCTAGCTAATGATTATTATTATTTGAGCAAATTCAGGCTAAGTGCAGTAGATTTCATTGACTAAGCTTTGAGGTCCATCCATGCATAACTTCCCCCATTTGTTGTCTATGGCACACTCTTTTCCCAGCCTCTTAAAACCTCAACATTAGAGTCATCTTTGGCTATCACTTCTCACATCCCAATCCACCCTCCAAGTTCTAATAGTTCTGTCTTTGATACATGCCTTCAATTCAAATCTCTTAGTTTCCTCTATCCCACTCCAAGCCCCATTGTCTTTATCTAGATATTCATGAAATCTGTGCCATCTCATCTTTCATTCGAGTCTGCCCTGTACATCATTACCAGGATGATCTCCCTCACACATTATTTTATCGTATCTCCCCCAGCTTAAGAATCCCTAACAGTTTTCTTAAGCCAGTGACGACCCTTTCATTCAACATACACATTAACGTGCTGCACTTGCTCTAAGCTCTTAAAAATATCGACTCGTTTAATCATCATAACAACGTTGTGAGGTAAGAACTATCACTCCCCTCTTTTTGTAGATGAGGCCACTAAGGCACAGAGAGGGTAAATAATTTGCCCAAGGCCACACAGCCAGAGAGTGATAAAGGCATGATTAGAATCCAGTCTCTGAGTTTAACCAATATACTATGCTGCCTCACCCTAGAGTAACTAGCACCTATGTAATGTCTTGTCTTTCATTTCTCATTTGACCTAACCCTTCAGTCAGATGCTGTTCATCCAAAGATTCATTTCAGTTGATCTCTTGTTAGTAAAAGGACTGCCCGCCCTCCCCCCTCCCAGCCTCCATTGTGTGCTCACATTTCCACCCCTTGTTCCTTTGCCTGTGAGGATTTTCTTGCCTGGGCTCTCTTCCCATTTTTCTCTTTTCAACATGAATATATCAAACAAGATAAATTATAAATATTTATCATTGTGATATATAAGCTTTTTGCAAGATGTAACTCAGTTCTCAAAGGAGGTTTTCTGACTCACAGGAGTCTCCCTTCCTCTTTGCCCTCTCTCGGTGTGTGCGTATCCGCCTCAGCTTGGCCAGGCTTTCCTTCTAGGACCTCCTCAAATTCCTGTGCTTTTCTGACGCCTCCCCCAGTTCTCATAGGCAGAACCTGTAGCTGCGTCAACAAACTGTGTGCTCAACAAGCCAATAGTTGGCTCGTCCTTTGATTATCACTCCACACGTCTACCTCCCCCCCACACACCACCAGATTATGAGCTCCTCAAAAGCAGGTGCTGAAAACTTCTGCTTATATCAGAGCATAGGAGGGAGTCGATGTGTGTGTGTGTTTTTTGTGTTTTTTTTGTGGTTTTTTTGGTGAAGAAGATTGGCCCTGAGCTAACATGTGTGCCAACCTTCCTCTATTTTGTACGTGGGACACTGCCACAGCATGGGTTGATGAGCAGTGTGTAGGTCCACACCCAGGATCTGAACTCACAAACCCTGGGGCGCTGAAGTGGAGTGTGCAAAGTTAACCACTACACCACCAGGCTGGCCCCTCAACGCGTATTTTTAATACATTAACATACAGTTCCATTTTGCTTTCTACTTGTTGTATATATACATACACACACACACACATATTCATGTATCAGTTTTATTTTCTAACAATATTGTAAATCCAGTGAAGACAGATCTTGCTTCTACTTTCTTTGCATTTCTCATCAAATCAAGTAAGGGCTATACCATCAATCCTCACTAAATGCTTGCTGTGTGAATGGGTGAGTTATTAAAATTACCCCAGGAAATGAAGATCTTTGGCTTGAATTGCCAAGTGTTAAAAATGGCACCACTCAAAAATATATAGTCAACCACACATTAAAAAGTACTAAGAATAACTCAATATTTCTTGTATGGAACAGTTGCATTTTCTTCTGAGAATCCATATGTTAAAGTCTCTCGCTGTATTTCCCACAAGAGCACTTAAATCCAGAACTCACAGTGTACCTGGCTTCAAACCAAGTACATTAGTTATTTTGGAATTGCAGAATTAATAGTCATTCTCCCACTTGCAGATCTCCCTCAAATAAAATTGTATTTCAGTTGGATTAAGAGTTGTAACTCATAAACTCAGCCACAGAAAGCTGCACCAACACAACTCCTTAGCACTTATCCCACTGCCATGCTTCCAAAAAGTACTAGCAATTACGATGATCAGCTATTTTAAATGAAGAAGAAAAATCCCTTCTCTCAAGCATAGAAGGTGGATATAGAAGTACACATCTCACTCATACTAAAAACCAAAATTGTGTGGTAATGTTGTGATTTATAGGCCAAAGGCCAGAACCGTGTACAAATTCAGGAAACCATTTTGGCAATTCAAAGGTGGCATCCAGATACTTGAGAATAGAGCCATGATAATATAATTATCAAATATCTCTTAAGTGCTAAAAACAGAACCAAACAATGGACTCTTTTAAAGGTACTTTTATAAATAAGGAAATAAGCCATATAGGAAATATTATAAGCCATATGGGAAATATTATCTATCTTAATATTTCTGTTAAGAAATGTATCTATTATTAATACATTTCTATTATCTTAAAATGAGAAAGGAGAGGAGAGAATCAACATTTCAAGGACTCAAGGAGGCTTGGCCTCAAGCAATGCTGCATGACAACAAATGGAAGACCACCGAAGTTGAGAGACCAGCCCTGCCCCCCAGGAGGGAGACAGAAAAGAAATGCATTTTTCAAGTAGTCTTATCACTTAGTTCGGTATAAAAAAAGTCAAACAGCAACAGTCCTTTTTCACAGCAGCTGTAGATGAGAATCTAATAAATGATGTCAGATTTCTACATCATGGAGAGCACTGTTGACGTCTTGTTTTTTTTCAGTCACTCTCGTGCACACAGAGTGTGAGTCTTCAGCGCCTCCTGGAATGGAAGGAGCCAGTAGAGACGGAATACGGAATATCCTGGGAATGTGGAATATCCTTGGAATTATTTCACACACACGACGGTGAAATAACAAGACAGGGCAGTATTTGGTCGTGTGCTAGGATCCCTAGCTTTTCTAAGTCAACTGTGAATCATTTTCCATTCTTACCCAATCTTCTTCCCCACAGCTTTTCCTGTTAATGATGTGTTTCACAAGAGACAATACCCATGTATAATTCTTGCATATAGATAAATATAACAACATCAAGAACAAAGCAGTTATCCTAATAGACGGACATGGCAAGAAGCCAGGTTTGGGTTCATGTTTCTCCATATTTGTGGTAAATCTCATGTAGTCTTGCTTCATAAAGAAACAGACCTCAATTAGAGGCCGTGTTCTTTCTCAGGACCAAAAAGTCATCCTTATAGTTTTTACACAAAGTTAGCTATGAGGATGAGTCAAGGGAATCAACCACAACTTGAAGATTTGCCAAACTGGAGAATCAGATTTATGATTTACTTACATGGCTGTTCCTCCCTTGAATCATATTTGCTGTATGCGAGAAAACACCTTTAGTGTGCTCCACCATTTGATGACACAATGTTACTAAAAAGTTAATCTCTAATGCTTACGGTCTTTTACTGCCCGCCACAGAGGGATGCTCTAAGAGAACCCCTTACAGGTCATTGATTGTAGGAAGACCTGGATCTGGGCCTGAATTAAGATGCTACCTCTGCTTGCTGCCCAGTTTAGCAATTTGTTTGACTCCTATGAGCCTCAGTTTTGCCATCTATCAGATACAGATTGTGATACCTATTGAATCATTCCAGAGGGTTACAGGTTAGAGGGGAGGGATGACACACACCCGCTCTGCGAGTGAGTGAAGTCTCTGATTTGAAAAGACATTTTAGTAGAAACGAGGTGGCCCCACAGATCAGAAATGTATGCACAGAAGGGACACAACTACCTCAAATGCCATCCACACAAAGGAGGACTTCCCTCGACGGCCTTAAGGATCTCAGCTATTCCTGCACCACTATCCTGTCAGACCTGCCTTCATTCCAGCATCCAGGAAGAAACTACTCTAACTTCTATGCACTTCCATTGAAGGAACATAGATATCCCCTAACACTTAATGGCCATTCAATAAATAGTGACAATTATATTCTTTATTACCAGATAACAAGTTCCTGGTTTTTATTTTCAGAAATATAAAATGATTATACTACAGAACATCCACTTTTCCAGAAGCTACATGAGCTGGGAGAGGTGTGTGTAGGGGTACAAGTCACAAAACACTGTTTCTTCTTTAGTGTCATACTCTCTCTCTTCTCCAGTTTGATTTCCCACCTACCGGTCTGGGAGGCCCTGCTGGATATCTTCAGGGGGCCCACCATCCAGATTCCTCCCAGCTCCCACGTGGCATTCTTCCTAATACTTCTTCTCCTACGACTGCTGGGACATTGCTGCCTCCTCCCATGCTGGTAACAATTAACTCTCCCAAGCCACTCCAACCTCTCAAGCCATCCAGGCCCTGAGGCTGTCCTACCTCAAAGCGGCATCTTGCCAAAGTTGTAGCAGTCTCAGGTGCTCACGATGTCACCCTTACACCAGAGGTCTCTCTACTGTGGTGGAGAGAACACCTCTGCTGAAGGCCCTTGCCTACGAGTCAGCATGTGATCCACCCCACCCCTGGAGGGGCACTCCACACAACCTGCTCAGCTGTATACAGAGGCCCCGCTTACTCCCACACTCTGCTACAGGGGTCCCAAAAGTGGTGGCATGTTATGTCCCCTAGTATCTGAGACATTTTAGTAAAAAAGTCTTACTGGTTTCACTCTGAGTCTTTTCTACTGGGACCTGGCACAATCCCCTAGAATAATAAGGGTACGTGGAGGACAAAGATGAGCAACCAACATGCCACCCTGGCTCCCCCCTCCTCATTCCTATAGGCCTCTGGTCCTCCCCCCTTCTCTGTTTTAGGATGATTCTTCCTTAGGATGACTCATGCCTTCTCAGGAGGCTTCTTGGACTTTTTTCAAATAGTCCCCAGTAGCACATGACGAGCATTTCAGGCATTCTGGAATCTCAGAGAACATATAGCTTGGGTTCAAGCAGAGGCTTTTGCTGTAGTCATAAGCTAAAGATTTATAACTGCCAGTTTCTTGATAAGTTACTTTAATATGAAACACAGTGTTTGGAAATGCAAGAGTATTTTATTTTCCTAAGACTCTATTTACTCTCCCTACATCTAGAAAATATACACAACACCAACTTATACCCCTAAATTTAGCTATGTTCTGTTCTCTGCATCCTCACCAAAATTAAAATGTATGATATTGATCCAAGACCTTTGTCTCAGAAGCTCATTATTCCATAAATGTGTTCAAGTTAAATATTCCCCTCCTACAGAATTTTTCCTTCATTTCCCCATGAACAAAGTTTTCTGTTGATCCGTTCATCAAATATGCTGCTTGCATTTATTTGTGTGAATAATATGACCCTTTGAGGAAAGTTGTTAAAACATGCCAATTTATTTTAATTATTAACTTCAAGGCTTATTTTTGACAATACATTAAATTATTCTTTCTATTACCATGGAACTTTCATACTTCAAAAGGCTGTTGGCAAGACTTAAGAAATGAAGTCAGAATCTTGCTGTGGTGAGAGAGTATATTCCAATATTTTTTAAAGTCTAGTAAAAACAATTGTATTTTTAAATTAGTAACTTGAAGCATGAGTAATGTTACTACATATTTCTCTATGTACACAAACCAAAAAAGAGAAACTCCTAAAAGTACTTAAGAATATTCTTTAATGATTTTCATTGGTTTCTAGGAGTGGCTTCATTAATCAATACGTCACTCAGATAATTTTTTTTTTATGCCACTCCAGTGAATTCTCCAGTTGTCTTTAATCTTCCCCAGCGTCTTTCACAAGTGCTGGAATTAGTCCTCATCTCGGAGGCTGGTTGTTACTCCTCCTGTCAGACACAAAGCAGCACACCAAGAGAGTGATCTCAACAGCTGAGCGAACTACCTGGTGAGAGCATGTGGGAGGCAAAAGTAGAAATAACTCTCCAGAACAACAGAGAAACTTTCTTTCGAGGAGATTTAACATGCTTTCGATAAGCTTAAGTGCACTTGGAGCAGATAAAAATCTATGTATATGGCATATGCGTGTGAGAAAGATTTCAAATAAATGACCCCCAGAGGCATAACATGCAGTCTGCTATAGCTTTAACAATATTTTCCAATTTGACTCACTCCCAGGGAGTTTGCCATGAATTTTAATGAATCTTTTTAACTCCCATTTTGCAGTTTTTCTTTTCACACATAGCTAATAGCCCTGGAATCAGATAATTAAATGTTTGTTTAACTTTAAGTCATTTGTAAAGGAATTATACCTTTTAAGTCTATTAGAGTCCATTTTACTGTCAAAAGATATAATTTAAGTAAAAACCAGTATTGCTTATAAACGTTGTCTTTTTACATATCAGTATACAGTAAAGAAAAGCAAAAGATCAAAGATAATTTTGGCATCTCATTATTAAATGCAGTATTGTGAGACATAGGGAGAAACAAGGAAAAATGATTATCGGGGGTGGGTTATGAAAACAGCTTACATAATAGCTAGATTGAATTGTCAAGAGAAGCAAAAGTTCTGAAATTTACTACAGGCACATAAAAGTAAGCTAAACTCAACAGTAATTCTTTGTTGAAACTCTAGGTGTTTGTGTTTTGGAGATAAAATGACACACCTTTCCTTGATCTCTCGTCCTTGGACTACTGAAAATATCCAGGGTTCCTCGGTCCATGTTTCAGGCACCACTCTTCTTAAAGCACAAGGACTTTTGCAAGTCTGACTGAGACTCAAGTCCTGCTAGACCTCGGAAGGCCTGCACACAGGTAGGAGTGTTTTACAGTGTTCTTTCAAGTGTCTACTTACAAAGAAGGACCCATAATATCTTCTGCTTGGAGCCTAGAATTGTACCTTTTCAAGCATAATGGCTCCAGATCATCTTCCAAAGCATAGGGCAGCTGGTATTGCTAAGTCTTGGATTCTCTAGTATTCTCTGACTAGAATAGAAACAAAAGATACCTTCCGTCTTGTTCTGCCTATTTCCTATGACCAGCGTCTGATCTTCCATCCAACCTCACAGTCAGGGCCCCAGGAGGACCATGAATTCTTCATGAATGACCCCCATTTGCCACTCTTCTCCCTGGTCCTGAGGTCAACACTCCACACACTCAGCCATTCAGAACTCAAGAGCGCTAATGCACAGAGCCTCCACAATTCGTTTTCTGCTCTAAATGGCTGCTCTGATGTAGCTGGAAAAGTTGGGGAAGCAGAAACACCTTGTCAAAGTTTCTTTCTAGCCCCAGAAAAAGGTTCACTTGAGTAGAGCACTCTCAATATCAGCTACTTAGGAAAGGAAAAGACACCTATTTAATCGGCGTGGTGATCAAGGAAGGAAACAGTTGCCTAACCACCAGGGCCTTGCATGGGGTCCACCAGGAGGCCCAGTTGTCATGTCTCATATCACAAAGGACCTTAGATTTGGACTCTTGACTTGATTCCCAAATGAGGCTATCCATACAATCACTGAACTGTGTGTGTAAAAGGTGAATTTGTTAAATGTGCACATTTAAAATAAATGAAAACATTTTTATAACTCTCTTTGGATGTTTATTTTAATATACTGGGAAGAAAAAATAAATAAATAAATAAATAAATAAATAAACAACACTTACTCCATGTCAAGCATCTTTCTAAGCACTTTGTGTGTTTTAAATACCTCAATCTTCACAGCCGTCCTGAGGCAGGGACTGTTATTGTCTCCATCTTACAGATGAATAAAGTGAAGCACACAGAGCTTAAGTAACTCCTCCTAGGTCATGCAGCTAGTAAGAGTTTCTAATCTAAGCTGTCGACATCCCAAGTCCACGCTCCAAATCACTATATTCTACTGTCTCCCTTGGAAGGGGCTCTGAGACGCCCTGACAACCACCTGTCCTCTTGTGCTTTACCCTGGCCCCAAGGCAGGATATTCTCATGGTCCAGGCATTTTCCCTTGGAGGGTGTGGCTGTGATCCATGTGACGTTAATGACGCCACTTAATCCATGGCTTGATTATTGCTAGGCCCTATTTCTGGATTCTAGGGTAAGCTGGTCTCAAAGCATCATCTGAACAAGCAAGATGACCAACACACAGGGCAGTCACACCTTGATTCTGTTGTCCCACTGTGTCACCCTGAGTTCCCCACTGCCCATCTCACCCAATGCTATGACATCAGACGTAGGCACTTATTCATCATTGGTTTATTTTCTCCTCAGACCCAGAGAAGTTGGAGTCAAATCAGCATTAGTTCAATTGTTTCATCTTATTTAGGGAGATACATTATGTAAATACACGAGAATTTTTAAATATGCTCTGATAGATATTACTTACTAGTACTAAATTATCTCTGAATTTATCTTATATTTTAAGCCAAAACGCACTACCTAAACCTAAACAAATTCTGTCTTTTACTTCTTCTTTCCCAAGGTGTGAAAACTGTGAGTTATTCTTTAGAAAATTCCCCAAACATAGGCTGACACTTGGTCTCCTTTTTCCTCATTTCCTCAAGGCAGAATAATTACAAACAGAACTTTAAGAAATCTTATATGCATCGGGAACTTAGTCTTTTTTGGGGTATCAGCTTATTCAAAAGCCATTCCCTTTGAGAAAATCTGGTGGTTCTCTTGACACCAGCAACGCCAAAACTTTTCCTTTATCCAGACCATGACATTGTCATTGAATATGGTTTTGGACCACCATGTAAGCAAGTCATTTTAAACAGCTTTTAACACATCCTGTGACTGATGAGGAGTCAAACTTCATATATCAAGCAGTATTAAAAATACAGCTATTTCCAGTTGACATGTATCAAGAGATTTTTCTATGTTCATACCCTTTGACCAAGTAATTCTACTTTGGGGACTCTATCCTGGGGAAATAACCTGAAATAACAGAAAAATCTTTATGCACAAAGACAGTAACCCAACTACCTAAACGTCCCTCAAATACAAGAATGACTAATAAGCTATCCTCTTAAAGGAATATTTTATAACCCTTAAAATATAGTTGTGAAAATTTTATAACATGGAATATTTTTCTCATGTTAAGTGGAAAGGTAAGACAAAAATTGTATGTACAAGTTAATCACCCCTATGTGAAAATCAGAAACTCTGCAGAGCAAAAAAAATAATGGAACAAAATACACTAACTCCCAAAGAAAGTGATTTGGAGCCTGGCCTTAAAAGACTAGTAGGACTCAATTAAAAAGGAAAGAAGAGAATGCTAGTCCTAGGCCAAAGGGCTCTAGAGAAGCCCTTGGTCTTTCACACTGTCTTATATAAGGCGAGACTCAACAAATACCTGTTAAATTAATGAATAATGAGAACATAGGTGTTCACTATTACCGAATACGTTGCAGCATATGACAATGCTGATATGCAACCACTTTGACCAATAAAAACAGCAGTTTTTCTGTGGTTCAACCAAATCACATTCACGAGCCTCTACTACCACATGTTGCACAAGATTAGGATGAAATAATCTATACCTCCCAGCAGTCACTCCCGCCTTCCCTCCCTCCCTTTCCATCTCCCTTCTACCCACCACTGTAGGGTCAAATAACCAAGCCAAAGAAAATCCAACCGGACGTTTGATACCATATCGCTAAAAAATAAAAACGAGACCTGTTGATGACTTTTTCCCATGTTGCTGTTATCGTGTAGACATACTTCAGGGCTTACGCAGGAGAATCATATGATTCTTAATCATTCCTTGTATATCATCACATGACATCTTGGAATAATAGAGCTTGATAAGTCTAGTTTTCTGCACCTGGCCACCAGGAAGAGAAAATTACCAGACGATTTAAAAGAGTTAGGGATTTTTCTATTAGAAATTATCAATGATTCCTTTTCAATATCCTGAAATCACTCGTGCAGTCTTCCAATTTGTTTTTTTTTTCACATCTGCAGAGTAGAAATATTGAACGGAAGCTCCCTCTGTTTTGCAAAGACAGCACTTTTATTTCTATTCCTTTCCCTCATCACACTTTGCCACTTTCCCACTCCCTGACAATTAACAAGAGACATCACAGGTAGCCCGGGATTGAGGAAGGCAGGGGCAGTCAACCTAAGGAGGCTTGAACAGACTCGAAACACTCCAGCAATAGTTCCAATATCACAGGCAGCTCTTTGGCAACCTTCTACCCACAAACATTTTTTGGAAAATAATCTACGTTTTCTTTGATCTTTTCTCTTTTCTAGTTCCTTACTACAAAGAATAAATATATAACTTTGTCTAATCATTTTTGTAAAATTCTCACTTCCACCTCAGCCCTTTTCAGAGTTACAGTTGTTAAAATCAGCATCCAAAAAAGGGGTACTTGTCTCATTCGCTTTTTTAAATAGGAAGGGAGCTAGGAAAATTATTCATGCCAACTGCGGGAATAAAACAATTAACATAAGTTCCCCTTGGTTTTATGATAAGGTTTTACAACCAAAAGAGAAATAACAAATATAGGAGATGATTAAAGAAATCAGTAGGTTTTAACCCTGGGGGGAGGTCCCAGCAATGTTTACGCTATATTCTGTGTTGCTTGCTACTCTGTTGACAAAGGTTAAGTGGGAAGTTGTTCTGATCTGATAGCATTTTGTTAAGGGAGCTCAGAAAAAAAAATCTTTAAACATAATTCACTTCCAAGAAAAGTATAAACTCTGTACATTTAAATATATGCTTGCTTTCAGTGCGTATATAAGCAAGACGATGTGAAATCTTTTTTGTAAAAATAAACAAACCTAACTTTTATCAGCATTTAATGTACATTTTTATGCTCCTGTTGTCCAAAGACAGATGTGAGCTTTAATATGGTTTATCTATATAAGGAGTCAGACTGAGCTTCAAATCTACACAGGAACTTATTTCATTCTTTTGTTGTTCCAATGATTTTATTTGGATTTAAGACTCAAGACAAAATGAAAAGTGTACAGTGGACGCTAAGATTATTGCAGTCACCTGAAGATTTGTCACTGTAAAGTCACTTAATGTTCTAACTCAAAATGCCTTAACATTTTATAGCAAAGAATCTCTCTAAATGTTGCCCAATGTTTCCATAGAGACCTTATTCAAACCTAGTGAGTCATTTTCTCAATTAGCAATTAGGTATCTAAAATTTTTATTGTTAATTTGGTAATATCAAACTTATGACATAAAATCACAAGAATTTGTTCAGAAAACACTGGATTAGGAGACATGATTCCCAAGAGTTAGTCTCCTTGTTTTACGACAATGAATCTCTAGCCCTTCAAATATAGGAAATAAAAGTATTTTGTTAGGTGATTACTAAGTTTGCTTCCTCTTCTTCCTGGAGTTCCTTGACCCATTTCGACTTCAGTTCCCTAATCAAAATAATGGACATTATCACAAAACCAAATGAATTCCAATTTGACTTCCAATAATATCACTGTAGTTACATTTTCATTCATGGGCATTGTCAATACATAGAAACCCACAAGTTCCAAAAGATATGTGTCAGAGGTTAAGAGTAAAATCAGAAAAAGCCACTTTCTGGAACTGACACTAAAATAAGACCAAGCAAATAAGATTCATCATCTATCTACCAACTCACGTCATGTGGTCATTTTCTGACGTGGTGCTCCCTTGGTTACCAGCAGTACAACTAATGTAAAGAAAGATGTGATCTCGCCTGATGGTTTGAGAAAATTACAAATCAGCATAAGGTTGAACTATCTGGTGGCTAGAAAAATCAAGAATTATTATGTTTACAGTACTATCCAGAGAAGAGGATATCCCACTTTTGAAAGGCAGTGACAGATATCTAGAAAGATAAATTTGGATTCCACTAACGTTTATTAAATACTGGAGTGTCATCCCTTGTGATTCGATCTTCCACGTGTTAGTTCATTTAATCCTCACAAAAACCCATGAGACCATATTATCCCCATATTACAGATGCGGCTCAGAGAAGTCCAGGGACTGTCCAGGATCACCTGCCTAGAATTTGGCCCCCTTGTTCTCTGACCCCAAATCCCAACGTTTTTGCGTTCTATTATGTTTACGCCTCAGTGAGTAGGAAAAAACCACAAAAACTAGTTTTTTCTAAATACCCTAGACACGAAAAAAAGTAAGCTGTTTCCCTTTGTTATAAGTTTATGCTTACAAACAACTTAATTTGTTCTTCAGTGTTGGAGCAATTGCAAATGACACCCCCCCACATACACATATCTATATTTTTCACACTTCTACCTCTATGGTTTTATATTATTTTGTCCATATAGATTACATGACTTGAAAGGTTTTTGATGACCAAACTAGTTACATTAAGGAACGTATGCTCTGTTACAAAATCTCAGGTTTACCCAAAGATCCAAAATTAGCAAGTGCTAACGGCCATATTATGAAATCACATAAATCGCTAATATGGCTATGATGCTGATAAGCAATTAATTTGAATAAGGATTTAGACAGTTAAGCACTGTTTACTGTTAGTGCACCCCTCATGTTGGCCACCACACTGTATCTTGTCAATGTCAGTCAAATGATGGATGAAATGTGTTCAATTCAGAAGTTATCTGATATGTGGCTCTGCTAATAGTATATGCTATAGCAACTATGCCTCAAAATTCCTATGACTTTAACATCAGAATGTCTGAGCAACACAGGATACTTACAAGTTTGCCCAAAGGAAATGAAATTCATTATGCTTGTTAACATCTTGCCTTAACTCAAGAACACATGATAAGTTAGGTTTGCAGAAATATTTCACACAGCGTATGGACCTCATTTTACTACTTTCTTGGACTCTTGGATGTCAAGTAGAGAACCACCAGGAGGCTCAAAACCTCCTGTTTTAAAGTCAATATGTTGGTGTTCTATTCAAAAAGTCATCAAGCTTGTTTGTAAGTCAGTCGTGCATTGAATTAGCACATGTTAGTTCTTTAAGGTACACATTGATGGTTGAATTTTGACAGGCTCTCTCTGGATGATTCTTTGTGGGTAATAATAGCAATTGAATGTTTCGATATCTCCATATCAAAACCATGTACAAGATTCTATGACTCAGCAATTCCACTTCCAGGTATTTACTCTCAGTGATAAGTGGAATCATTGAGAATAACGGAAAACCATCAAGTTGCCCAACGATGAGGAAATTGTTTAAAATATAGTACATTGTTCAACAAACAGTTAAGAGCTACCATGTCCTAAGTGACAAAAATTGAGTTGCAAGCAAGACAAATGGCCACTATGTTCATGAAGTTGGAAAGACGTATGTTCGAGCGACCATTGTTGCAAAACAAACTACTCCAAAATTTTGTGGCTTAAAATAGCAACCATTTTATTATGCTTACAAATTCTGTGGTTGAGGCATTTGGACAGGGCATGCAGGCATGGTTTATCTCCTCTCCACGAGGTCTGAGACCTCAGCTGGGAAGACTGGAAAGCTTGAGGTGGCTCGACAACAGGAGGCTGGAATCACCTAACGGCTCCTTTGCTCACTTGACTGAGCTGAGAGGAATCAAAGGCTGGGACTGTCAACCACGGTGCCTACGGGGAGCTTTTCCACATGACTTGGTTTCCACCCAGCATGGTGGCCTCAGAGTAATCAGACTTCTTACACGTCATCTCAGAACTCCAAGCACAAGTATTCCAGCAAGTGGCATGGGTTTTTATGACCAAGTCTTGGAGGTCCCATTGTAATCTATGGGTCAAAGCAGTCATAGGCCCACCCAAATTCAAGGAAAGAGGAATTAGACTCTGCTCTTGATGTGGTGAGGAGCAAGTTCACGTTGTAGAAGAACATGTGAGATGGGAAGCATTGTCATCTTTGGAAAATACAATCGGCTACAACGTAGTAACGATAGCAGTGGTAGGAAGGCTACTATTAACAGTTCTTAAATTATTTTTGAGGATGGCTAATATTTGTTGAGTACTTATTATTTTTTCTAGGGACTATTCTAAGACTTTCACACGTATTGACTCCTTTAATCTTCAAAGCAGTCCTAGGAGGTAACACTATCATTGCTTTCTGACGAATAAAGAAATCACCACACAAAGAAATTATTTAACTTACCCAAGGTCACCCTGGTAGCAGGGGAGTCTGGATTAGAACTCAGACAGTCTGGTTCCAGAACTCCCATTTATAACAGTTGCTAATAGCCATAATAATTCTGAGGAATGATATTACAGGTTATTTACTGGCGCTTTCTCTTTGTTTATTGATATTTCTAAAGAGAGAGGAAAATAAAGGAGTGTTTCCTTGAGGTTGTTCTTGTACTCTCATAGGTTTCTATACATAGTGTTTTCCAAAGTGGTCAGATCAGAAGAATAATCTGACACACTTGTTAAAAATACAGATTTAGGGGCAACAGCCTGATGGCATAGTAGTTGGGTTCACGCACTCCGCTTCCACAGCTCAGGGTTCACAGGTTCAGATCCCAGGCACAGACCCACACACAGCCCATCAAGCCATGCTGTGGTGGTGTCCCACATACACAGTGGAGGAAGATTGGCACAGATGTTAGCTCAGGGCCAATCTTCTTCACCAAAAAAAAAAAAAAAAAAAAGATTTAGGACCCCCATCCTAGACCTACTGGCTCAGAATCTCCAGGGAAGGGGCCTGGGTAATTGTATTTTTAGCAAATACTTATAATCAAGTAAAGTTAGGAATCACTACTATATGGTGTATTATGTTTGAGTCCTCTGAAATCTGTTTGGCTTTTCTTTTCCCTTCTCTTTGCTGCAGCTGTCAGAAACTACTCAAATAAAAGAAACCACTTAACCTTATAACTAGTGATTTTATGTAATAAGGAAGCACTTGCCTCTTAAAGGCTGGTAAACATTTGATAGCTAAAGGATTTCTGTCAGCCCTGAAACACAATTTAGCATCTTAGAGTTGTAGTAACTTCAGTAGTGTTTTCAGATGAGGCGGGATACACATGGGATGAAAAGTGTTATCATGTTTGGGAAACGTAACGTAGCCATGAGAACGGGCCACAACAGGCAGATACTAGCAAACTCTACAGGTCAAAGGAAGCCAATATTTATTGTGTATTTACTACTTAACAAATAACTTTACACAGGACCTAATATCCAGAGTTGCGATGAAAAAAATCAGTTAGAAATGTGAATTGGTCGTGTAATTTTATTTTCCAAACACTTTATAATACCTGTTTTTATCCTGAAACATAAAATCTATAACATTTTTACTCAGATTGGAAAAAATATGGTGAAAGCAATTCAACTACCACTCAAGGATATCGTTTATTTTAAAATTGTCTTATTTGGAAAAAGCATTTGTATATCCATCACTAAATAGTCTCAATTAGAAATAATCTTACTAACATCTAATATAGGAGAATTCGCTCTATGCCAAGTACTGTGCATTGTCTCGTTCAGTTCTCACAACTCTGTGAGCTATCTGCACTTTTATAGTTGAGGAGAATGGGGCTTAGAATACTAGTCATTTGCCCGAAGTTTCACAGCTAAGATGTTTCAGAGCTGGAATTTGAACCAAGTACAGCAATAAATCACTAAATGATACCATAGCGACCTTCAGACAAGTAAAGGCCATACATTCATTATGTTCTGCACATGCATAAATCGAATATTTAATAGCTATGGAATTTAAGGTCCAAATCTATTTTACTTAAGTAAGTAGACATTTTATATATGGATGAGGCAGTTAGAACCATTGTTTTTAAAAATTATTTAAAAATTGCACAAAAGATCAATTTCATACGGACATGAAATATATAGTAAGTATTTGAAAGGCAACCAGAAAATCCCATTGAATTCCCATTCTATAAAAGTATTATAGAATAATATAATATAGAATATAAAATAATATATAGTATATTATTATTTTATAGAATTTTATAGCATTTAGTCCCCATTTCATAGAATTCACCATTTAGTTTGGAAGGGCAAGACACACACAAATATTCATATAACAAGAAGAGAATTTATTTGTCTTTACTCGGCAAACACTATCAAAAGGAAGAAATTGCTGTTTTATTGAGAAAGTAGGCATAGCCTTAACATTAGGCTATGACTATAACATTCTTCATTAAATTACAGAAATTGGCACTTCATCCAAAAAGGGTCAAGATTTTACCTATAATGTCATTCTAAAGTGTAAACCTGAAAGACAATGTGATAATGAGGCTTCAATGTATTTAGAATGCATACTCTTAAAAATTCACTTGGGAATCATTAAAACATTTGCTTGAGTGCTTTCTTTGCTCCACCTCCACTTCCTTATAGAACAGCTAGATGCCTAAATTGCCTCTTCGCCTCTACTATTATATACTAAAGCATTCACATACTAGATTCTCAGGCTAGATTTTCAAGTAGACTGATAGTCCTTTCATCAAATTCCCAATTGTGAAGAAATGAACCACCAGCTTAGTCTAGGGCTTGAGCAGCCAATGCTGCAGGTTACAGTTTTTTAAGGTTCTGTCTTTTCAGGCTTCCTGAGACCACACTGTGAGGTCCTGTGGTTAAAGAACTAAAAAGGACACGGGACTTGAAGACCACTTTCGCTACGTTTTCAAGCACATTCTCTTGGATGCTGGTTTCCTCGACTAGGAATTGAGGGTATTACCTGCGCTACTCAGCACTCAGGGTAGCTGTGGGGATCATGCCACACAACGACTAGGAGATAAAGCACAATCTGAACTGGAGAGCACTACGCGGAGGTAAGAGATTATTAATGTCTTCTGGAAACAAAATCCTTCTCTTCCCCCACAAAAAGCTAGGAAACCCAAACTGGTTTACCCATTTTTCTTCATCGGTATATCAAGAATGCATCACTGCTCAAGATGCCGTGGATGTAGTCTGTCCTGCCAACATTTTAAGTCTGCAGAACAAATATAAATGGATACATGGAGGGATTCCTGGCCTTGATCCTACACAAATACAAATGCATTATATTCACGATGATTTATATTTTACCAAGACATCCCACACATTTCCTCCTAAGAAGGGTTAATTGTAGGCTATTAAAGATACACAAATGATCAAGTAGGCTGCATTACTCCACTATGAAGTTGCAGAGAGCTCCACAAAGTCACATTTGGCAATGCTGATTTAACACCTCATAAAAAATCCGGCTCTTTAGAAGAACACTCTGGTCTTCAGGCTGGGGAAATAGTGAGAAGACTTTAAAATAGGTCAATTAGCCAACTTTTTTTAAATCTAAAAGCCTGTCCAGAGCATGATACAACAGACTTTTAAATGTTCAGAGAGAACTGTGAGTACTTTGTCAATGCACCAAGATGACTAGCGACTTTTCTCAGCAAACTACATTTCAGTTCCATATTCTTTTTACAGAAGAATAGGGTGCTGTTTCCAATTGCTAGATTTCATTAAATTAAAACTTTTAAATATACCTACCCTGAAAGTTGAATAATAATTTTAGAATTAATATCTTTGCTCTACTGGCAATATTATATCTTCATAATAGTTTTCCATTATTAACTAAATACGACAACTCAAGTGTTTATGTCCCGAGAGCCTCTGGAACACAGTATTATACTAAGACGTTATACCTTCCCTTTGAATTACACATTTTGGCAAACCAGAAAACTCAGAGTTTCATTATACAAATAAGTAAATAAAACTCACACTGAATGCAATTGGTAATCTGAAAATTCTCCCCAAAACACTTCCAAAGATAATATGGAAAGAAAACTAGCTGAAATGTTTGTTCCACTTAATCTTATACGTGGTTCTTTAAGAAGAAGAGCAATCGTAAATATGTCAAAGTAACTGAATATTTTACATTAGAAACCTGATTTTCTTTAAAGAAATGTTTTTGTATTTCCCAGTTCTTGGAATCAAAGACCAAATCTCATCCTAGCCCCTGGAACCATAAGCACCTGCTCCTCCTACCACAGAACAGCTCATCTGGTGACCTGGAGCACAAGGGGAAGGCAACAGATCTGGTGGGAAGGATTATGTGGAAAGACCCCTAGTCAGCATGGCCAGAGGAGTATGGATTAACGGAACACTTGAAGGCCATGGTTGCCTAGAGACGAGGCTGACTCTTTAATACTATCATAAATCCTCTGAATTCCCTTCTCTCCCAACTCTTGAACATATCCTTAGCCTCTGCAAACAAAAAGAGCTCTGGTCCTAACTCTGAATTGTTAGCTGCATGGTGTTCAGTATATTAACATCCCTGATTCTTAGACACTTTGCCTTTAAAAGTGAGAACTAGTTCTTCCCATCTCTGACATCCACAGCCATCTCAGAGAGCCAAATCCAAGAAGTCCTTAGGTGAGAGCTTCTAAATGGTCTTTGTTGAGACCCATCTTCTGCCCCCCAAAAAATATATTCATGTCATAGAAAGTAAAGTATTAAGCATTCAAGAATCTCTACTGGAACAAGAATATTAAAAGAATCAAATAAGAATAAAGAATGTTGACGGCCAAGCCATAAAGATGACTTCTCCTCAATTACCTCAAGAAGCATAATACACACTCTTAATTCTACTGGTCCCAATAACTGAAAAAACAGTTACAGATTTCTTAGATTGAGCCATATAAAACTGCCAATATTGGACTATTTTGACATATAATAATAATTTTAATAACTTGAGGGCCAAAACACCAAAATATTTGGATTAAAGATATATTTTTGAGCTAATAAACTACTCTTCCACCACTCAGTAAACTAAGTGTTTAAAAGTTTTAAATGAACAGTTGTGTTAAAAAAAAATTTTTTTTTTTTGAGGAAGATTAGCCCTGAGCTAACATCTGCTGCCAATTCTCCTCTTTTTGCTGAGGAAGACTGGCCCTGAGCTAACATCTGGGCCCATCTTCCTCTGCTTTATATGTGGGATGCCTACCACAGCATGGTTGGCCAAGTGGTGCCATGTCCGCACCTGGGATCCGAACCGGCGAAACCCAGGCCACCAAAGCGGAACATGAACACTTAACAGCCGCACCACCGGGCAGGCCCCATTAAAAAATTTTTTTTCAAAGTTGTTACATATTTCTTTCATTTCTGGATCTAGTAAGAGTCACGATGACAATTTGAAGTAGTTCTTTTATGATAAATTTCCTGTATTTTACTTTTAGTGATATGAAATCTCAGAGCAACTCTAAACTTCACATGGGTCACATAACACAAAGCAGGAAGATTTTCACAATGCTCCAATGATCACCTCCAGGAGAGAGAGGCAGATCCCACTCAGGATAATAAATATCATGGAAAAACCTCACAAGTGGTGGTGAAACAGGTTAGCAAAACATTGCTTCTGTAATTAAGCGTTTATTTGGTGCCTGGAAAGAGGTAGTTGCTGTGCACAGGCAAACACCTCCAGTGCATTTAATTATGCAGTTCCATTCCCTGTGCCAACACCACACTGTTCCCCCACCTCTGCATTCCCAGGACTGATTGTGGATACTTCCTTCCATTATAGCATTTGTCCCACTAGTCATTTGTTTTCTTCTGTCCCCATTCTTGAACTGGAGGGCTCCTAAGGCAGGAATGCAGCCTTATCTACCTTTGTTCCCTGGCCCAATGCCTGACACATAGTAAGTGCTCAGTAATTTTGAATAAAGTCCCAATTATGACCACAGAAATAGAATTGGAAAACAGACTGATTCCAAAAAGCTTTCAGAAATAGAATCAACAAGACTTGGCAAATCCTTGGAAGTAGGGAATAAGGGACAGGGAAAAGCCAAGGATAACTCAGATTTCCAGCTTGTTAAGGCATAAATTTGAGAATAGTTTGAAGGCAGGGACATAGTTTGGACAAATTGAGTTTGAAATATTGGTAGGCCAACCAGAAGAAAAATAACTAGCAAGGAGATGAAAAATAGGTCTGGCGCTAGGAAGAAAAGTCAAGACTACACAGATTAGATTTTTGGCATCTCCCATACAGAAGTCACTGTTGAGTGCCTGGATGGAGATGAGATCACCCAGGCTGAGAGCAGAGAATGAGAAGACGAGAGGGCTAAGGACAAGAATTTCAGGCAATGCCTGTGTCCAAGCCAGGCTGAGTAAGTGAAACAGACAGGAGAGGTAGAAGAAACTTAGAAGGCACGGAAGGACGTGGCACGATGAATATGAGGGCTGGGTTGGGGAGCAAGATGGAACACTATGGAAAGGATGGGCAAAATGAAAGAACCAGGAGAAGACAGAGTTAACTTAGAGGAGAGGATGGGTAATGTTCATTGGACTAATTTCAGCGGAATAGAGCAGGAAGGCATATTGCAATGGATTAAGGAACGAGAGGCATTTTCAGAATCCAATTTTAAAAGCAAGGACATTTGGATATGAACAGCCTGTTAGTAAGCTCAGGCCAACAGGAGCCTTTCATTTTTTTTTTTTAATATTTATTTTTAAAGATTTTCTTTTTCCTTTTTCTCCCCAAAGCCCCCCAGTACATAGATGTGTATTTTTTTTTTTAGTTGTGGGTCCTTCTAGTTGTGGCATGTGGGGTGCCACCTCAGCGTGGCCTGATGAGCGGCGCCATGTCCACACCCAGGATTTGAACTGGTGAAACCCTGGGCCGCAGAAGCAGAGTGAGTGAACGTAACCACTCGGCCACTGGGCCGGCCCCAGAGCCTTTTTTTCCATAAAGAAGACTTGGGCTCATTTGTGAGGCTGAAGGGAGGGAGCCAGCCGAGAGAAGACCATGACTTTTACTTTGATTTCGAGTGTCTAGTTTGATTTTATGCAGTAGCTTATGTAGTGTTTTATTGGATGGATAATAAAGATAGATTTTAATTTAGAAGCCTTTTTAAAAAACACTCAAGAATGTGTGCAAAGAAACATTCAAGGGCACATTTTCTTAGTTGAAGGTATCATAAGTGTTCAAAGGATGAAATTTTCATACACTAATTTTAGCTAATTGGTGAATTTGGTGGTCCAGCAATAGAGTCAATAGAATCAAACCATTACGTAGCCACCATTCACCCGTGAACTGGGAGCGAGTCCTTGGATAGCTCTCCTCTCTTCGAGAGCTGACTGGCAAATTAATGCATTTCTTCCCTAGGCAGTGCCTGTGTTGAGTATAGTGGTTAATATAAGAGCTCTGGAATCAGCCTGCCTGTGTGACCTTGGGACAATTGGTTAAGGTCTCTATGCCTCAGTTTCCTTATGAATAAAACAGGGCTATTGAAAATACCTAGTTCATAGAATTATTACAAAGACTAAATAAGTTAATACATACAAAAAAACCTTAGGATAATAGCAGATAGATAGGAAATGCTCAATGAAAATTAGCTATTGTTTTCTATACATCCCATTACATACACAGAAATTTGACTTTTTTAGAAAACATTTTTTAATTTTTTCATTTATTGTTTTTTTTCTGAGGAAGATTAGCCAAGAGCTAACATCTGTTGCCAGTCTTTCTCTTTTTTTTTGCTTGAGGAAGATTAGCCCTGAGCTAACATGTGTGCCAATCTCCCTCCACTTTATATGTGGGTTGCCACCACAGCATGGCTGACAAGTGGTGTAGGTCCATGCCCAGGATCCAAAGCCATGAACCTGGGCCACTGAAGCAGAGCACGCTGAACTTAACCACCACACCATGGGGCCAGCCCCAGAAATGTGACTTTTATTGTTGATAATTCTTCGGTTTCACTCTCTCTCCTTTGTTCAGGCCGCTTCAACTAGAATGATGTTTTCTGACAGAGGAGATACTACTGAAATATCATTATGGTAATGTGAACTTTAAATCGTTTTTCCCAGAGTGATAAAGGATTTTCCCTGAGTCCTGCACTCTCTAGAGTGGTCCTCCTGAACCATGGCTATTGTCGGCAAATCAAGAAGCCAGCAGTGTTAGAGATGCAGCCTACGGCAACGGAACAGTTTCTTTCCTTCAAAACAGCCTAGGCCATGTGGGAATTAAACCGTGGCCTCACTAAGGCCATGTTTCCACCCCGTTCAGCTAACTAAACCAGGCACGCAGCACCTTGCAGATTTTGAACACTGAAAAATGTCAACTTGTCAAATCACTAAGAAAGGATGTTCAGAACCACTGAGCGTAACCATGATTTCCATTAGTCTAAGAATTAGACCAAGGCAGGTACTGAGGAATCTAGTCCTGACCTAAAACTTTATCTTAGGTTTACACTGGCACATGGTTGGCATTCAATAAATGCCCTCTGGGTTGACAGATCTCAATGAGGCTCAATTCCTAAGCACATATAATAAAAATAGTAACCTGCCTAAAGATCAAAATAACAGTAAGTAGAAGGTACGTCAGTATTTTATATGACTTTGTCTGGCCAGTTAAGAACCAGGTGTTCAAAGCTTTAACTATTACTATATATACAGTTCAGGACACATTTTTATATGTGCTTCCCTGAAGCTAAAGTACTTAGCCCTCTGAGTCAATTTTATAGCCCCTTTCTGCTTTCACCCTAATGGATAACATCCGTCCACAAATTTGCAACATCGGTGAATTCTAATAATGACTGGTGAGAATTCCATTCCTATTCGAAGGTTAAGACATTTTAAACTTCATTTCAGAGCACGGCTTAATTTAAAAGTTAATCAACCTCAACCTCGGAGATTTAACAAAAACATAAAAGAATAGCTCTGAGACCAAACTGTGTTCCTCTAAATACTCTAAGGGAAAGTGAAGAGGTTGATCTCTTTATTGGATCCAGCACGGAGACACAGCCACTCAACCAAGCTGCTGGTGTGAGCGTCCACCAGCCACACCAGGGAAGGCAAGTTTCTCAGGTAGCCTCCTGTATGGCTCGTGAAAGAATAAAGACTGTAATCCCAAACATTTTGGCCTTCATAATACCGGTAGGTCAATCCTTTCAGTAAACACCAAAATTAAGAACTGGATATCCTTAGTGTTCCATTTCAGGCTCTTTTTCCCGCTTTGTCTAGTGAATAAGTCTGATGGTGAATCACGTCCAAGGATTTCACTAAAATTCCATAGACTCAGGTCTCGTGACCAACCAAATCCTTCCTAATTTGTCCTCATCCATAAAATACCTTATTGACAGCACCTGGAGGTATAGATAGTCGTTAAGCAAAAAGAAGAAAAAGAAGGTAATGGGGCTCGGGTCAGGCAGTCCCAAAACATGCCAAGGTGGCATATTGATTATTTTGGATTAAAGTTATTTGAGAGACAGCCAGCGCGAGAAGGACACTCTGACCCTCCTCTCTGTCCCCCTGAAAGCAGTAAATAAATCTCCCATATGAAAGGTACCTGCCCTGCACCAGCAGGTGGAAAGACATCCTTATCGTCAGAGCAAGGGAACTGAGGGCTGAGAAGGCCATGTAAACAAACCCTGCTGAGTTTCTTCACTAATTGGTACCCAAGCCTAAGTTTCCTTGTCTTGTCAGTTCTTCACAAATGTATAGTGTCTTTGTCTAAAAGGTATAAAATCTGCTTTGGTCACTTCCCTGAGCCTCATATCTCTGGGGTTCCTGTACATACAAAATTAAAATTTGCTTTTCTCCTGTTAGTCTGTCTTGTGTCAATCTAGTTGTTAGACCAACCAGAAGAATGAAGAAGGGTAGTGGGAAATTTTCCCCTTCCTGACAAAGCTATTTCTCACTTGGATCTTACATAGAAAAAAATTATATTCTCATTTCTGGAAAGTGAGTGTACAGGAAAGGCATTATGTAGTCTCATCAAAATAATTTAGGTATTCAACAAACCTGATATCAACCAGCTACTACTGGACAGTAAGATGGCAAGTATGACGAGCCCCATAGAAGCACTATGTGGAAGGCAGCTGTCAATCACAGATCTGAGTGATACTCAGCCTTTTCTCTGCCTTTTTGTTCCTAAACTATTTGGTAGGGCCATTTAATCTTATCTTGTGTTTATATTCTCAAGTGGATATGTTTTGGTTGTAAAATATGATCTGAAATGTAGAAAGATCTTTTCCAACCTAAATTTTCTTCATAAAGAGGCTAATTTGTGTCATCTGCCACAGTTTCTTTTATTCAGAAAATCATCTTCTTTTCCCCTGTTCTTATCCTATTGCCTAGCAAATACTTTTCCATCCTTGCTAATGGGGGCTGATTTTTATACTTTTACAGCCCTGCTCAAACACTGACTACCCACTGTGTGCCAGGCCTTATGCCAGAGCTGAGAAATCAAATATTTCCTGCCATGATCTCTGCTTTCAAAAAACTCATTTCCTAGAACTCAGACAATGTGTTACCCCCATTATTTATAACCTGGGCTACTCCACTTACTTTCCTTGCACCATTGGAAGCTCCCACAGACTCCGCATTAGATATGTATTTCAGAACTTATTCCTCCCTGCCAAAAACTCTTTGACCCTCACACAATTCTAGGGCAGGTAGCCTATGTCTGTGTTATACCACAGCTTCCTCTTGGAAGAGCCATTTCTCTCCGAATTGTTAGATTTTAGCATCAGCTTCTTTTGCCAATCCTTTACATTTCTTGGTAATCTTATAAAGGCCATCTTCACGTCTACATTCTGAAACACTTCAGCTTTCCATTCCAGTCCAGTTGGATGCTTTCCATGCTTTGCCTGATTTTTCCTTTATAAAAACCTGTGCTCTTCTCCCCCATTCCCCATGCTCTCTGCAATCCTTTCCCTTCCTAACTATCTTCCACTTCTTCTGGGTACAAGAAATTGACACAAGAAAACTTTAACTTTGTTATGGGCAGCTTATCCATGCACATCACATAATATGAGGATCAGAGGGAAAAACCTATTACAATTTTGATTATTTTGAAAGCAAAGTAAGTTTTTTATGGAAACTACCAACTTGAGAGTTCTAAATGCTGAAAGCTTATTCACTTTATACATCAAACACCATAACCATGTATCCATCCAACTAAAACCAAACCATGCTGCAGAAGGACTTTGAGAAAAGAAAATCAAGTGCTTCCATTATTGGAATGACTGGGCACTTGAGTTTGATTCAGGGCCAAGTCGCATCAGTACCAAGTCAGGGCAGATGTACCCGCTTATCTAGGAGGCCCTCCCATGAGCCTCACCTTGGAGCATCTGGACCAGATCAAGTTACTCTGAATTCCAAAGGATAGCCTAGGGAGTCTCTCTCAATCCTGATCCTTCTGGAATATAAGTATCATTCGGTACTTCAGAGCTATCTGCAATACTCCCTTAGAGCTGAGACTGCTTCCTGAACATTCCAGAGCCTGCCTTCTGGATTACTGCCCATTGGAATGAGTGACAGGCTCTCTTCATGCTCCTCCTTGTTCATCACTCCCTCCATCCCGCCATGCCCTCCATCCCTAATCCCTCCCACGTCTTTGTTCCCAAACCTTCTCAGAGATGGTGAACTTGACTAACACCAACTGAATCTAAGCAATTCAAACAATAGACAGAATAGCATTGCAAGTGTAATAAATTCACCATTGTGAGCTGGTTAGCAAGTCAAAATGTTAACACTGGAAGATACATTTAGATGTATTTATCCAAAATGTACACATATATTAATGATCTCCTCCACATAATTCCTATTGTTCCTGTGTACATTCTGGGAGTCATAAAAGGCATAGTACTCCATACCATTCATTCTTATGCTACCCCTTCCTACGCCCTGGCATCCACCTGAGCTGCAATGCCAAAATCCCACATAAAGCACTTACTGAAAGGCCCTGGGGAAGGCCACATTTTGCTGGATCACTTGTAAATTCACTTATTCCAGCATCACGCTAGGCCCAGAGTTTGCCTCCAACATATAGTTATTAATTAATTATAAGCCTTTTCTAGAATTGTACATCTAAGAATTAAGTGGCTCTATTAAATAAGAATTAGACATTTAGGGGTTTAACAGATACTTGCTTTTTCTGAAGGAAACTGAGACACACTAAAACTGGCATTCCATTAGCTATATCTACAGCCATAGTTAATTTTCAGGACTTTCTCAGCCAATAGTTGTATGGCTAGGAAACAAAAAGCATATGACCAACAAACGCTGGGGCATTTAATAGACGTTGGACTTCAACTTTTCCCAAAATTCCCTGTTTAATTGTTAATGCCATTATCAAATTTATTACTACTGGTGGAAATGACCTCCATAAATTACTCGAGGCTTGACTAATTGAAATATATGACTGGGGTATCATATCTGTAATGTATTTGACTCAAGAAGGGTAGCTGTGTTTTGTATCAAACTGGATTTGGCAGTGCACACAGCGCTTACAAATCTCTGGTGTCAGACTTGCGCTAAAGCGCCATTTGTTTAGGGAAGATTTGAAGAACATGCGCGAGGAGGAAAGAGTAGGTCCAGATGTTCTGCTTAAACCCAGGTGTGGCTCAGTTGGCCTGTTTTGTGATGAGGGATTTTCCAGAGCACAGGAAGCAGCACCTGTGTGAGATTACACACAGATTTAAACCCTTCCCCGAGCCGCCTGCCTTCCGTCTGAGCTCTTCCTAATTGCAGTGACTTAGACTGATCGCAGGTGGGACTGGCCAAGCATACAGACTTCGTTCGCTATTACTTAAAGTGATTGAAAAATATAAAAAGGGCTCAGTTGCCGTTGCAGTTTGATCTTCTTAAATAAGGAAGATCAACTACCAATATAATGGAATCAAAGTCAGGAGCACGGAAAAGATTGAAGCTTGCCAGATTAATAATTAACCCAGGCCTTTTTATTGCCATTACATCCTTTCCCCCCCAAAAGGATAAACATATTTCCTATACAAATTTAATACCAAATCAGGGTAATACTGAGAAATAAAATGGATTGCTAAGCATCCATGATGCTGGGTTGGTATTCAGCAGGTTTGGCTATAAATTGGTTTGGTGTGTGTACATGACTTTTGGCTGCCTTATTAAAGGAAAATTCTTCTAGTAAAAATACACAGCACCCTTTTTTAGATAGTAAACAGATGTCAGCCTTTCATTGTAAAGTATTTTTGATTCAGTAGATGTCAAATATTACTTTAACAGACAGTTCCCGTCTACGAAGAATACTTAACATTTGTAAGATAAAATAGCGACTCAAAAGTTTTGGGTTTTTTTTTTTTTTTAACAGCTAATGAGGCACTATCAAAACAAATGGCTTTGAAAATCCAATCTTAGCACTTTAATTTAAAGATGATCTCTATGCATTAAAATGTCTCTGGGGTATGACTTTGCGATGATAAAAACCTTGCAGTTGAACGCGTTTATCCAAGAAAGCCGCCCTTCCAGCAGTCCGCTGTGCTTTCAAAACTGCTGACTTCTCTTTTGTTCCTCCAGGCTGTAGGTGCTGAATGACAGAAAGCACAGTGCCGAAGACCAAATCAAGACAGTTTTCTCTACATAGAGCTATTTCTGAGGCCAAAAGTATGTGCCAAGGACTGCAAAGGAAATAGTCTTTTCATTTTCTAACATCCTACCGTTAGATGTTTTTTGACAGAGTACATGCCTATGTACATTGTTTATGAAGAAATCCTCCTAACTCAAAGTTAGTTACTTTGTACAAAAAGTCTTTAATTCAGGACCAGGTCAATGGCATAGTGGTTAAATTCACACACTCTGCTTCAGCGGCCCAGGGCTCACAGGTTTGGATCCTGGGCACGGACCTACACACTGCTCACCAAGCTATGCTGTGATGGCATCCCACATACAAAATAGAGGAAGATTGGCACAGATATTAGCTCGGCGACAATCTTCCTCAAGCAAAAAGAGGAAGATTGGCAACAGATGTTAGCTCAGGGCCAATCTTCCTCACCAAAAAAAAAACAAAAAGTGTTTAATTCAAGTGGTATGATACAAACTTGGATGGTTTTGTGGACTCAAAAGTATATTTGTAGCAGGCTCCCAAAAAAGTGGACCATTGTGCAAGTTCTCATCACCCTCAGCATTCAAGTCCTCTGCCTGTGTTTGCGCCCCACTCCTCAGTTTACAAGGCAGTCATGTGGCATTTAATCCTCCCAACATCCAAAGGGATGAGCTCCTATGGCACAGGAAGAATCTGAGGCTCAGACAGAAGAGAGACCTGCCTGTGGCTGATGATAAATGGTGGACCGAGGTCTCTGACCGGGAATGTTCTTGAATCATTCTCCATCTTAAAAATTACAAGTATAATATTTTTAAACATTCAATGTATCTTACAGTTGTTGCATATAATCTTTCCTGAAGGCTGCCTATTTAGGGAGTATGATCATAGTGGGTTGAATGGTGGCCCCCCCAAAAAAATATGTTTGTGTCCTAACCCCAAGAAACTGTGAACTTATTTGGGAAAACGGTCTTTATAGACATAATTAAGTTAAGGATCTTGAGATGAGATCATTCTGGAATATCCAAGTGGGCCCTAAATCCAATGACAAGCGTCCTTATGAGAGACAAAAGAAGAAAAGACATAGACACAGAGAGAAGGCCATATGAAGACAAAAGCAAAAACGGGAGTAATGCAGCCACAAGCCAAGGGGTGCCTGCAGCCACCAGAGGCTGGAAGAGGCAAGAAAGCATTCTTTGGAGGGAGCATGGCTCTGCTGACGCTTTGATTTCAGACTTCTCGCCTCCAGAACTGTGAGAGAATACATCTCTGTTGTTATCAGCCACCCAATCTGTGGCCATTTGTGAGGGCAACCACAGGAAACTAATGCAAAGATACTACAGTATGTTAGAGTTTTAAATATGAACTAAATTACATGCCTTGCGAGTTATTTCAACCAAGAAGATGTTTACGCTTCCTTTGGAAAAGGTTCTAGATGAACCCCAAGGTGAAAAACTACTTAAAGATACTTTTCTCACTGTGCCTGGAAGATTGACACAGATTGTACTGCTAATAGACTCGTGAAAACTCCAGACTCACAGGATTATCCAGAGCCCAAATTCACAAGAAAGCTTTACTGGCATGAGGGTGAATGGATGCGAAGGGATGGGCATGGTGGGATCAGGGAAGATTCATCTTCAGCCCTGGAAGACAATGCAAAACTTGGCCTGACTCATGGTGGGATAATCACCTCATATTCGACTACACACACAGGCAGCGCGCTGTTCTCAAGTGTAAACCAACATTAAAGTCTTTCTCTTCATCCCGAGGTAGCTGAGTTTGGAGAGTGCATCAGAGTCAGTGCATAGACGTAGACTTCTCTGGAGAATCTTGATCTAGTTCCTCAGAACGTCCTAGAGGCTCTGAGCCCCCAAAGCTGTGACATTTAGCAGCCATTCTGGTCACTGCACCAGGAGGAGCAAGCGACGAAAGAGGAAGGCGTTTCTTAGGGAATAAAAGTCGCTGATAGTCTTCAACACATTCACACAGCTGGGGTCATGTAGCCATTCTGCCACCTCCTGCCAACCGCCAACAGTTTGCGCTGTTGTCTTCTTTAAGGCTCCGGTATGATCTCCTTCTGGCCAGTAGCAACCCTGCTGGCTCCTTGAGAAAGTAGTACAAGCTTGGGAACCATTTGTGGAAACTCTGAAGATTCCCCTCTACCACTGGGGCAATCGGGGATCCTCCCCACTGTGGGGTTATATGAGATGCCCCACTGTCACTGTACTTAGCCTCTTTCAATACTATCAGCTCACAAGAAAAGGAAGGGGCACATGCAACCTGGGAAATTAAAGGAATCTGATATAAGATCTTCAATAACGCCCTTCATCTCCCCCACACAAGCCATCCACCTCTGCTGGGATGATCTCTTTGTGGCTCTGCAGAGACCCCACACTCGTCCCTACCCTTCATTTTCATTCATGCTGTTTCCTCCATCCTTCTAGACAACTTTCTGCGCAAATTGAGTATGCCCTCCTTCTGCACACTTCCTATTCAGCTTCTCCTCATTTTTCAAAGACCAGCTTAAGTTCTGCTCAACTTCAAACTTCAACCTTTTATCCTGTCCTTACAGCAAAGCCTTCGGACAAGGAGCATCTCATACCCCCTACCTCCATCCTTCTCCCAAAGAGGAGAGTGAGATTGGATGCAAGCAGAGACAAGAATAAAATTGGTTCATATCATTAAGGGCTGGAGTTTCAGTTGCAGGAATATAGTAAGACCGTATTGGGGTAAGCATCGCTTTTCTCTTGTTAGGTTTTTCAATTTTTCCTTAAGGTTATCTTCTCACCATCAGTACATACTTAGACAGCTCAGTATAGTGGTTCAACAGCCAGGTTCTGAACGTTGACTACTTGAGCTGACCATGGGGAGTTACTAAGCTTCTCTGTGCCTCACTTTCTTCGTCTGAACCATTGGGAAAATGGCACTTACCTCAAAGGGGAGTTTTGTGAGGGCCAGATGAGAAAACACCTATGCAGTGCTTAGTACAACGCCTGGCACGTGCTAACAGCTCAATAAAAGTTCATTCTTGGTATAGGATCTGAAGGGCTGAATTAAGGTAAGAACTAACCAGGTCACGCAGCCTGTATTTAGGGGAAGCCTCAGGTCTCGGATACCAAAACAGTGTTTGTTACTCACCCAGGCTCCATCTCAGTGGATCATGGCTGGAATTTCAACAAAAGAGTTTGGACCTAAGCCTTATGGCAGTAAACAGAGAGCTTGTCCCTGGAATGTCCCCGCCTTTCCCCTTCTTTTCGCACCTATAGCAGCAGGACACAGATGATTAAGGATTGGAGAATTCTAGCCATTTCTTTCTCTCTGCCACCCCTCTGCTCAAGCTTCTTCCCTCCCTCCCTCTCCTTATCTCTTATCTCTCTCCTTATCTCTTATCTCCCTCTCCTTATCTCTTATCTCCTTATCTCTCTCCTTATCGTCTTACTATCCATCTCTTCATCTTTTTTCTTCCTCAGATATGACTCCCTGCAGAACTTGCACTAGGCTGCAAAACCCCTGAGGGCAGAATTCAAGCCTTAATAAGTCAGCTGAGGCCCCCACAGCCCCCAGCACTGAGTGCAGAGCTGTAGCACAACAAATACGTGATTCAATTTCTTATTTCTAGTTAAGAATAACTGATGTAAAAGGAGCGCAAGGTAAGGCAGGATACCACTAAAAGAGAGAAATGAGTATATGTGAAACCACAACCCAGGTTTTGTATAAAGTCCTAACCAAAAGCCTTCAAGATGTGAGAAATATGCTGTTACCTAGCTGTGAAATGTGTAAAAGACTCATAAAGTTTAGTCCAAATTAGCACTAGATATTTTTCATCAAGGTGTTAGCAAACTTAGTTCTCCCTATAATGCTGGTTACATTTTTAAAATACCCATGATGAGGCATGCCGACAACGTAATGTTTGTGTTCTGTATTTCTCTGCCTTCCAGAGTTTCAGATAAAGGAAAAAAACAACTCCAATATAAATTCTTTCTTATAAGGGACACAATAGCAGTTTCAGCTGATGACACTTCCACAAGTTTACATAGTGAAATTCAGTCTTTATGTCAACCAAGAAGTTAAACTTCATGCTCAACATATCATCTTGTGAGAAAGTCACTTTCAGTTTTACCCGGAGTCCTAAAAATATAATCTGGACGTATGAATAGAATGAAATAATCAAGAGTTTCTCCTCTCAGAGCTTTTAAGATTTTTTTTATCTTTTTCTGATTATACCAATAATAAAATTCAAATGCGTTTAAACCTATGAGAGTAAATTAGAGCTGAAGCATGAGAGATGCCCTATAGACAGCCGTGGCGTAGGGTCTGTTACTGCGTGTTTATAAGCATTGTCAAGTTCCCATTGTTTCTAGGGGAAATGGGGGTGCAAAAATTATGCCCCTGCTCCTGGGGAATGAAAATCACATAAACTGTCTCCTCTAAATCATATTTTGCTCGTCTAAGTGGATCAGATGAGGGAGAAGGAGTGGGGGCTCTCCACGACAAGGAGCTTTGATCATTTTGATCAAACACAGACCACCTATCAGCCTTCCAAGTGCCACCATGCGTCATACACATTTTCAATATTGTGTCATAATAGCTACCAGTCATTGTAGTTGAGATAAAAAAGGGGTTGTAATTAAACATGAGATTGGATCCAGACATTTTAATCATGCCCTCTATCTCTTTGGCAAAGCAGGCCTGCTGTCTTTTCAGCAGTCCCTTGGAATCGCCCTAGGATGACAATTTGCATGCTAACTGAATTCATGTACCGTGCAGACTACACCAGGACATCTGTTGCTGATTGTTTTGGTCCTCTGCTTTTCAGACTCAAATATGAAAATGCAGAAAGTAAAAGGCAAATTATGGAGCCTGGGGCAAGAGAGCAGACTGATCGTTTGATTTTTCTCTCTCTCGCTATCCCTCTAGTGGAGACCATTACAGAAAAACTAAAAACGCCCCCCACTTTGCAGTCCTCCCAGCCTTACAATAAAATCGGTACCCATGAAATGATGCTGTTTCCCAGCTGCTTCTTGTCTCAGTCTTATCCACATTGGCCAGAAAGAGACCCTATTCCCAGCCTGAAGGTCTCCAAACACAAGACAGTAAGAAAGGGGAGGGGCCACCCTGACTCCATAACGCAGACGTGAAAACAGGGCCCAAAACATCCTATGTTGCCTAGAGAAGCTGGTCAACCGGCTGGGCCAACATTCTCCCAAACACACTCAAGACTGGGAATGTGAAGCATCCACGGGCAAAGGAATTGTGTCAGGTAAACACATAGGGCTCATTAAAGACGTGGCTTCTCCAAAAGGGTCCATGTTGGCAAAACTTGCGGAGCTAGAATTGCTCAGGTGTAGAGTGGAGTTACTTCCCCTGGCCTTACTCAGGGCAAAGGCCAGGTATAGACTTGAGATTCAGAAAACTCTTCTTATCAGCTATCACGTGCTTGGCACTGTAAGGAATGTTTTCAGCTACGTTTTTCTTCAATCCCCTCAATACTGGGAGGTGGAGAATTATCTTGTTTTTGAAAATGAAGAATTTACAATTCAGAAAGATTGAATAATTTGCTAAGGTTACCCAGCTAGGCAGTCACAGACCAGGGTGGATTCAAATCCAGGTGTTTTCCCTCTGAGCATGTGACACCTTTCATTCTACCACACTGCTCCCCCCCTTGCTGGGGCTGCATTAATCAACCTCTTTTTCCATCCTCCCCACAGCGCAAAATTTACAACTCAGAGAAAACCTATCCTTTTCGTCTTTTGTGGGATGTATATAGCTTTTGCCTCAACAGAAGACAGGCAAAATATTTGCTTCATTGTTCAAATAAGTCCAAGTTGAGAATTCAGCTTTCCAAGTAACTTCAGGCTCCCCAGATACTGGAATGGAACATTTCTTTGGCAGGAGCTGACTGAGTGGGCCAGGGCCATGCTGACAGTGACAGGAACTGCTGCCCTCCATCACTGTTCCGCCCCATCCACTCAGCTCCTCATTCAAATCCAAATTCAAGTACTATTTATTGAGCATTGACTATAAATCAGACACACACACACTTATATTAATTTGCTTTGCAGCCTCAAAGCAACATCACCCAGGCCTAAGGAAGTGAGGCTCAGGAAAAGGAAAGAGATAGCTGGAGACCACTGGACTGTTAGCAACTGAGATGAGATTCAAACATGGTCTTGACTGTAGGCCATTTCCCACCCCGACAACTGTCCCCATCATCTCAGTGACTAATTTTTCTTATTCCTCCCACCAAAACCCCATCTCTCACACTGCTGACTAGCTCAGAGTCCTCATGCTGTTACCATTCTCTCCCTCAGCATCTAAGCTCCCTTATTCTGCCTCCCAACCCCACGTCCAGCTCCTTGGTCCCCTCACAGCAGTGGTTCTCAGACTCCGTTGTGTTGAAAAATCACCTGGAGGGCTTGTTCAGTTTCCTGTGCCCATCCCCAGATACTCCTGTTCGATAGAGCAGGGTGGGACCTGAGACTTTGAATTTCTGACAAGCTCACAGTGATGCCAAAGCTGCTGGTCTGGGGCCACCCTTTGAGAACCACTGCCAGCCTGACTTCTAGTTTCTCTGCTGCTCTCCCACTGTGGGAGGGCCTCCTCCTCCCTGGCAGTTGAAGGGCTGAGTTGCTTGGGCCCTCTCAGCCTAACCAGGACAGCAGGGCAGATGTGTTCCGACACCCTAGGCCCTGGTTTGGCCGCAGTGGAAGGCCTCCATTCTCATTGGCTTCCTCCTCTCTAGGATGGAACACGGAGTTGCCCTGCTCATGAGCACTTTCTCAGCTGGCAGGGTGTGGTAAAAGTCCCAAGGGTCTGAGAATCAGACTTCTGCAAGTAGATACGGCCAAGGGCAAATGACCCAACCTCTCGGTGCCTTTGATTCATCCTCCTCAAAACTGGCATTAAAATATTTACCTTATAAGAGATTGGAAGGACCAAAAGAAAGAACATAGCAATATTCCTAGTACAATGCCTGATGCAGAGTGGATGCCCAGCACATATTCCTTCTCTCATTCCTCCTTTCTTCTCTTTGAATGTGTACAGTTCAGTGTCTGCCTCCAAACGCTGCAGTCACACTTCAATGCAGAAGAAAACTGCCAAGACAGTGAGTGAGGAATGACAGCAAACCCATGGCTGCCACGTTCGAGGCATTCTCAGAAAGTGAGTGCGCCTCCCTCCTGATCATTCATATATGGAGCTTGATCATCTGTATATGGAGCGAAGGACATCTGATTCTGCCACGCCATTTGCTGGACATTTTTAGAGGGACACAAGACCAGGACCCTCAGTGTAAGGTGAACTAGAGAGGCTAAGGACTTGCTCTTTGTCCTTAGACCTCCTCCCAGAGGACATGTGAGCGGACCTCAAGCTGAGGGATGTGCCCCAGTTTAGCCCCTAAAAATCAGCTTTGAACCAAAGAATTCCTTAGGCCTTTCAATTTTTTCCTTTTAAAAAATCCCGTAGTCGCTTAAATTTCATAAATATTTACATTCTTTTAGTTCATTTTTTTATTCTTTTCATCTTTTAATTTCTAGTTTGTACTGTTTTGTGGAATATTCATTATTCTCTGGTTTCTTTGTCCTTGTTACAGTTTTTACCATTTAGTCTAATTTAACGCTTTTTTAGCTTCTAAATATGGTCTACTTATTTTAATTTCATGTTTTCATAAGCAGTATTTCTTATTTTTTATTGCACATACAATGTAGGGTAATTTCAGAGAAACCACATATTACAAACAAGCAAAATGAGTAATTAAAAAAATCATACTCCCACCCACCCAAAGATCACGACACACACCACTTAGCTGGATACACTTCCACACTATTTTCCTGGCAAAATACTCTAAATTTCCTCCGAGTTTGGCTACTTTTACCCTTTTTAGTAATGTATATTTTTATTTCATTTTGTTATTTTTCTAATTCTCTGTTTTAGCTTTCTCCCCTTTGACCTCTGTTTTATTGTCTACATTGTATTTTGGTTTTTCTTAGCCTGACACGTTTTTGCCCCTCTATTAGTTTCCTTATACTATTTATCTTCATTCTATTTTTTAAATAGAGTCTTTGTCATTATTTGAATTAAGGTTTTCATTTACTTTGCTTGTTATTGTTTAGGAGGCTTTTATTTTTTAATTCTTTTCATTCTGAGTTTCTGAATGATCCACAGAAAGATTTCCCAAGCAGGGCTGGGTGAGGACTCAACTTCACAACGGTCCTTCAAGCTGCTCATAATAGAGATCATATCCCCCCTCAATTTACTCAAAGCAAGTAAGCAGATCCAAAGGTCGAATTACCCCCCAGGATTATAACAATTTTACCCAAGCAGGCGGGATTCTTGGGCTACTGGAACAGTATGACTTTCTTCTACCACATCTCCTCCAATCCCACAGAGCCGGAGTTACATGACCCCACAGCGATGGCGTATATAATTACGGACATTCGGAAAGAATTGGCTGCTACACAACAGGACGCAGAGGGGAGGAGGAAGTTCCATTAGGGAGAACTCTTAGGGTAAACCCTCTCTGATTTTAACAAGGAGACTTGCAATAATACTCCATGAACAGAGCCATTATTACAGGCTCCACAAGCAAGATTTTGGAATCCTACATGCACTTGTCTCTGATCTATTATCAACATTATGACTCATCATTTATTTAAACAGAGCTCCCAAGAGAATCTTCTTAGTGTCTGTCTCCCCAACTCCACCCTTTTATTAAGAAGACCAAAGATAAGTTAATGTGGAAGCAAATGTCCCTGGTCGGGTTATGGCCCACAACAGTGGCTGCTTCTGTTTTTTTATCATAAATCTGTTTTCTACCCCAAAAGCCCTCAAGTTACAGAGAAGTGGATCAAACATTTTCTTACCAAAGAGCTAGGTGCCATTTTGGATTGGCTCGAGTCCCTGAAAAATAACCTGGTTAATCTAGTCTGATCCCCTGATTTAATGTTTCTTTCACCTTCCATACCTCATATGTACCCCAGTTGGAGGCCTGTTCAAGAAAGAAATTGACTCTTCTAGGTGGAATTGCTTCATTGACATCCGATCCACCAACCCGACAGCCACTACCATAGTTCCCCACCCTTTGTCTGGCTAGCAACTTCAGATCCTGAGACAGCCCTCAAAATGTCAGTCTCCACTCTCCCCAGCTTGCATTAACTATCCGTAGCCATTTAACTCTTACTAAATATTGCCTTTATGTTAATTATTTGGTCTGAAAGGCCTGAAAACTCTCATATCAAAAAGAACATAGACATTTCATACTTTTATCTGAGTAAATTAGACTGCCTATTTCAGGTCAAGTCATGCAACTAACAACCTTAAGATGTGTCATCCCAAACTCACTCAATTCTCTGGAAAGTCCCTTCTTATGAATAACATCCCTCTGTGGAATGTGGCTGAATAAAATCCTAAATGTAAAGATCCAAAACTGACAACTTTTCATCTGGAGGTTAGCAAGGATGCCATCTTGGCAGTTGTAAGGAGAAAACATCCTCACAACAACAGGGATGGACTGACCTTCCAATCTCAGACTCTGGTAGGGGGCTGACACTGAGCTCCTGGATTCATAGAACAAGGATCTCTTCCCTCTCATCTTGATTTTCTCTCTAATAAAATGTTCAGAATATGCATTGTTGCTCATACTCAATTGGAAGCCAAGAATCCCCCACTTGTTTATTTGAAAATTCCCTATATTTTCCACTGCCAGATGTGACTAAGAATTTTTCCTACAGTTCATGAAATCATAAACCATGACACTTTAGAAATCATCTTTTTCAGTCTTTTTGTTTTATAGACGAGGAAACTGAGGCCCAGAAAAGTTCAGTGAATTTTCAGTACCACAGGCTTAAGAGCAGCATGAAGTCAAGAATCCAGGACTTGGTAATTCCAGGTCAGATGTTGTCCCACTGTGGACACAATTCGCGCGGTCAGTGAACATTTACTGCCTGCTTACCCTGGCCAGACCAAGTGCCAGGTACCACCTGAATTTTGCCAAAGGTGCCATCTGTTCCTGGCCAACATAGTTGGATCAAGCTTCACGACCGTTTGTGCAGTTTGAGCTGGGATGTCTGCTGTGGCAGATTTAGAAATAGCCACCTACTTCCTACGAAAGACAGGGCACAACACAGAAATAAGATTCTCCTGTCCCATTGGATTTATTTCTCCCAGCATCCGGTAAGGAGCTGCTTACAGGTCTATCTCCCAACTAAACTGTAAGCTTCGCTAAGGCGGCCCCTCTGTCTCTATTTGCCTCATTTTATAATTATTTGTGTTTCCAATTTAGTCATCTTTCTGTTCCCAAAACCAAACATTGCCTCACACGTTATTAAAATAATGACCTATGTGTCCTTTATGTCACACACTTTCTCTCTTTGGAGGCAAATGAGCTGCTAATAAGTTCCCTGTGTGTGGCCACATTATTCGTCCTTGTTAACCGGGATGCTGAAGTCCATTGGCCACCCGCCTCTCAGAGAAGCAGCACAGTCCTAGCCCTCTTAGAGATCACACAGAAATCATTCAATATCTGATTATACCACCGTGCTGCCAACAGCTCTTCTATAGCTCCCTGACCAGGACCTAAAGGACACTCGTGTTTGATAGCGCAGTCCTTCCCGGGATGACCCCGGCCAACATTACTGGCCTGATGTCCGATTTACTTTTCCCTGGCCCTCCCTCTCCCCGCAATGCTATGGTCATTTTTCCTTGTTTCCTTTGCAATGTGTTATTTTCTCTACCCATGATGCCCCTCTTCATCTTCATCTGGTCAATTAGTCATATATCAAAACCATGTTTAAATATCTTCTCCTCTATAATAGCTCATGCTCCCCTCCATGAGTTCCCATAAGGTTTTGTAATATTATTATTTGTTTACAAGTTCTGTCTCTGAAGAAATACCTCTGAGGGTATTAATTCTTGGGAAGGTCAGAGGCCTAATAAACTGGTGACCACACCAAGTCTGTGGTCCTCAGAAACGCCAATCACCCACGTTAGGAAAGGTTGATAACTTTGTTCTCCCGGCTGTATCTTCCATTTGGAGAGACGGGACATACGTATTCATTCACTCAACCCATATTTAACAGGTGACTAACACATGCTACACGCTGTTCCAGGTGCTGGAAGGCAGCAGTAAGTCAGGGGCCTGGCCTAACACAGAAAATGGCAAGAGGCCTTTCTGGGAGAGTCTCTTTAGCAAAATATTGGCAGACATTAGTTAGGTCTTAGATCCATCACTTTTTCAGAGAATTTGTGGAAAGGTGGCCAGGAAATAAGGTTTAGATTAAAACAGAAAAAAACCTGAAACTAACGTTGGCCAGGAAAACACTGCACTGTCCTTCTGCCCCTTCTTGGTTAAATGTAAATATCACGGTTATGTTGAAGGCAGAATTGTTGAGGAGCTGCTCGCGTTTCCTGAGGTTTTTTTTTCCCACTCTTTTTTTTGTGAGCATTTGCTTTTGAAGCTTCCTGTTGCGAGACGTTTATGTTATACAGGAGCGTATCAGGCTGACGGCTTCTAAAACCAGTATGAAAACACCAAGAGTTTTGCAGAGTTTCTGAGCATTGATTCCCTTAATGACCCGAAAATAAGCTTTGTGTGAAAGAAATCACATTCAAAACACAGCGATGCTTTCCGAAGCACCAGACAGGACATGAGTGTGATGTACTCACCAACTCGAAAATTAGTGAAAGCATTTGCTTTGAAGTGCATTGCTGAGCACAGCACATGGATGCCAAATGTCATCCCCTCGCAGCTTACAGAGCTAGTGCCAAAGGGAGACCTTCGCTCAACTAGACCCTCCACTTTTGAGAGCCTAACGCAGTCCTAATTGGAGCATCCGTGTCCTGCTGCCCAGGGAGGAGGAGCTTCATTTACCAGATGCGAAAGAGTTGCCATTTGAAAAGGCATCTGAACACGGCAGTCAAACCAGACGGCTCACCGAGGGCTCTCCCCTATTTATATTTCCAGGTCCGCATTTCTTACGCCTAGGCGATCAGGACGCGGAATTGTGGATCGCCATTCGTTCCTCAGAGCGCGAGTTTCAGTATTTTCACTTTGCTAGTACTTTCAATGGCTATGAAGCTTCGCTCGTTACATACATAAAGGCGAGTATGTTTTTTATTACAGTTACAATAATATCGATAAGAAAGAATAAAAAGGTAGACTATATAAAATACAAGTTGCCTATTGAGTGCAAGTGCTTTGCCTTTTATTTTAGACCATTTCACATAAATTTACTCAAAGATACAGTAAACAGAATTAGAAAGCTAATTTTGTATGCTGCCAGTAGAAGGACACAATATACTGAAAAAAATAATATAAATAAATACAACTTGAATTATATTTGAAAAAGGCAAAAACCTACCACGACTTTAGCCCTTATTTTAAACATAAATTAAATTAAAATCATTTAAAACAAACTCTCACCAGGTATGATGGGCCCATTCCTCATAGTCTTTACTATCGTGGTTAAACTAGCTCAACCACCTTCTCCCTGCCATTACGATACATCATGACTGCTGACGCAGCCTATCAGGACATGACAGAATTAACTACATTTCCTACAATGACAAGGAATTCCTTACACGGCATCCCAATGGCCTGTGAACGGTAGTGGAATTTCTCTTAGGACCACGCAATCTCCAGTTCTCGATTACACACTTAGAGAATCTGATTTGGTGTCATCATATCTATTTTTTTGTAAACCTTTGAAACGCTCTGCTAGATGTTTTCACATAGATTTGATGATTAAATACGGAAATCCAAACTAATCCAACTTTTTAAAGCTGATCTCATGAATTCTCTGAACACCAATTCAGAAATTGCTGAGAGCTTTGTTTTTATTTGGAACCACAGAACAAGATAAATGGTTAATTTTTTAAGTTTATCTAGAATGTCCATCTTCTATTTTGTGACATTAAAAATAATCATAATAGGGGCTGGCCCCGTGGCCGAGTGGTTAAGTTCGCGCGCTCCGCTGCAGGCGGCCCAGTGTTTCGTTGGTTCGAATCCTGGGCGCGGACATGGCACTGCTCATCAGACCACGCTGAGGCAGCGTCCCACATGCCGCAACTAGAAGGACCCACAACGAAGAATATACAACTATGTACTGGAGGGCTTTGGGGAGAAAAAGGAAAAAAATAAAATCTTTAAAAAAATAAAAATAAAAATAAATAATCATAATACTACACATTTGCTTACTGCTTTACAACGTACAAAGTAGTTTTACATCCATCCTCTCTTCCACTGGGCTCTAAGCTCCACCACAGCAAGGCCAAGTTGTCTTATTCAGGGCTGTGTCCCTCGTGCCTGGTGCAGTTAAATGCTAACTCACTCTATTTTTATATAATGAGCAATTTCATTTGAGCAGGCATGCCAGCTATAAATATCCTCATTCTAGAGATGAGGAAACCAAGGCTCAGAAAAATTAAATGATATGTACACAGAAGGAGAATAAGTAAGTAGTCAAGCTGGTACCAGGCCTTCTGATCCCAAGCCCATTTTCCTCTCTCCACTGACTGTACCATGGCATCTTGCAACAGTTATGTCTTTAAGGAGCTGTTAATCTACAAACTGTTAGGTTTTTTGTGCTTTCACATGATCTGTGTGATGACCTGTGAGAAGAGTGTGGGATACAGCTTTCCCATTTTGTTGATGAGAAAACTGAGGCTCAATATGGTCCCAAATCACCCTGCTAATAAGCAGCAGTGCTAGAACTGGAGCTGAGATCTTCAGATTCCATGCTCAGGGCCCTTCTCTCTGCTATTCTACCCCTCCGAGGTTATTTCATTACTGGGAGTCTGCAATGGGCAGGCAGTGTGCCAGGCTCTTCAGAGACAGACAGGATCCAGGGCACTGCCTCTACCTTCCAAGAACTCATCTTCCTCTGGCAGGTTCAGACACATGCACAGCTGACCATATGACAGACCTGACCATGATTAACATAAAAAAGGGACACAGAAGGCAGAGGGTTCTGTCAGTCCAAGAAGAAACTAAGTCACTTAGGACCACAGAGTACAATCCTGATTCTGACTCCAATTTACTCTCTGATCACGGATAAGATACCTATTCTTGCTTTCCTACCTGTCAAATAGGAAAAAAATGTACAGTGCTTATGGCAGGAGGGTGCATTTTATATAATCCAGTATTATTTTGTTGTTTTAGGATCTTTCCTTTCCAGCTTAAATTTAAACAAATTAAACGTTATTTTCCAACTGTTTTTTCAGACCTGTGTCCTTGTAGCACAAGCCGTTTCACCTATCACTCACTAACAGAACCCTCATCTGGTTCAGAGGCAACGTGCCCCATTCACTGTATGGCTCCTATTTGTCTCAGCGGTGGGTCTCTACATAGCCGTGTATTAGAATCACACACCTTCGTGCTTTTAGAAAATACTAAGGCCTTGTCTCCACCCAGATCAGTTATATTGAAAGCTCTGTCCATTTTTTTGTCAACAGAATGAGACAGTTGGGTTCACACCATTTAATAATGGTAAATAATCTTATGTCTATAACTTCTTTACAGTGAATTAAGGCATGGCAATTTACTCTATCTAGAGTCAATAAACACTTGTCTATAGGAAATTTCTGATTTTACGTGAAATAACGTGAAATGTTCTCACAACTTTTTAGGTGAATGAACTGTGCACAAAATTCAATGAACACTAAAAATAAAATTAACATCACCTTTTTTCTTGGAAAGAGTTAGTGAAAAAGAATGAGAGAGAAATTGGTTCACTTTAACGGATACTTATTGTTAATTGGAGAACAGGATGCAATGGTCTGGTGAGAACTGAAATTTTTATTAGCAGTTACCCATATAAGCTACTTCAGTGACATATATATTTTATAAAATATTTAACAGGAAATAAACACAGTGGCTATTTTAAAAAACATGCTTTGGGCAGGTTATGTTGCTACTTGCTAAAGGGCAAGAACATTGGAGTTTGAAACTGACCACTTTGTCACTAAATTACTTTGACAGTTTCAATGGTCTGAATTTGTAAATGACATGAAACAGCTACTACAAGAACAAAACTGTCTGATTCTTGTTACTTTGTGGTCGCTCTGTATTTCAGTGACAAAGGCAGTTTCTAGAAGTCTCTGAGAATCACGTATGAACACATTAAGTTGTTTTTCCACCATGAAGAACAGATCAAAAGGACTCCCTGAAGCCATGTCTGTCCTTTATTTCTGCTCGTATAATTACTAATCTATTTGGTGGAATACTGGTATTTTACGTTTTTTCTAGGCTCATGATTATATTACTTTTTTATCCTTGCTGGCTAAAATGCCAGCAGTAGGCTAGAATAGCTCAGTGACTTTGGTCATAATAAAATGTAAAATTAAGGGTGACTACAGACCTCATGGTATTGTGGAAACAAAAAGTGGACTAAAAGCCAGCTCATTTACGTATGAGCTAGAGCAAGTTGCAAACAGTTTCCCTGGGCTGCAGTATCTGTACATAATGAGAGAAAAGCAAAACTGATCTTTGGGGGAAATCCTTAAAATTTAAAAAAAAATTAAGTTTTTCACGCTGACATCTACTCAATGTAGTCTATCTCATCAGAATTCTACTGATGTATCAATATTCTTCATTTTCACGTGTTCTCACTCACTATGCAGAAAAAAAGGGCAGTAGGGAAAAAGCTTCACCAACAGCTACATTCACAGTATTACATATGAGAACACTCAGGGACCTCCCCAAGCCCCACACAAGCGGCGCTGTGATGACGCTCTGATAAACTGTCCCATTGCTCCCAATGTCTGCATGTGAATCTCTTGGAGGAGTTGTTAGACACGCGAACTCTTGAGTTCCTCTCCACCCTGAGAGAATCAGTCTCTGGAGGTGGAGCCCAGGAATCGGTGTTTAACACACTCTTCAGGCAATTCCTATTCCCAAGAAAAATTGAGGGGCAGCAGACTAAAAATGGACCCAAAGTTATTCATATCATCTCTTGTCCTTTAAAGAAAAATAAGGGGCTTTCATCTGACTCTGAGCCTCAGGAACTAAAGTTTGATGCATGTCTGAAGCCAGGTAGAGAAGTATTCGTGTCTATTCTATTTCAGGGAGAACGCGTTATGGGGTGGGGGCAGGGCGGCTAACCATCAGCACAATGGGAGGCTTCAAAGCCGAGTCCCCGTGCTCCTGGAGACAGTTGAACTCATTACTGCTAATCACTCAGAGAGGAAGCACAGCCGCCAAAGAGGATGCTAAATGCCTGCAGGTCCACGCGAGTCACTCAACTGAGACATGGTTTGTATAGAAATTGGATAATTAGAGAGTGCATGTTCAATTACATTTGAGGATCTATGAGGTACTAAGAAATATACAGGGTGCTAAAAGGCTGTGCCCAGAAATGTTTGTTATTGCTAACGGTGAGAAAAAGAGCTCTTTTGAAGTCTGAAGTCTAGAGTGTAACTTTAATGCTACTTAAACGGAGGTAGCATCTTGCATTTGGTGACTGTTGTTTGACCTAGCAAATTTTTCTCATTGAAAGTAGGTTAGTTACAAATAATGTCAGCTCTTAGGGGTTTAGTGGTTGGAATTACTGCTCACCAAATAACCTAAGATATGTTTCCTAAATTTGTCTTTTAGCAACAATCTCGACCAGCCCCCATCCTGTCATGCACACATTCAAAGGTACCAGCTCAGGGATGTTGTGATGTTGTACCCAGTTTAAGTTTTGTTTCTGAGGCTGAAGACGACTCTATCTTGTCTTTTCATTTAAATCACTGTGTACAGAAGCAGTGTATAATATTGAGTGAATAAAAACTACCAGGCAATTAAAATCTGCTCAACTAATTAAAATAATACAGATATCAAACTTTTAGGTCCTAATAATTTTTTCTTGAACTTGCAACAAAGAATATCTGAGAAAAGGCAGCTCTTATACTTCAGATCTTCATTTCACAGCTGAAACCAAGAAATCCAGCCTATCGCCATGACTTGCACAAACAGTCTAACGCCTTCCCAGGAGAACGCATAAAGAGCTTTTCTAACTATGACATGATTTTTATAACACTCCAAGTAGTTTTAGCATGAACTATAGGAGATACAAAATCAAGAACAGTGATTCATTCAACCAATTATTTTTTGCATGACTTCTATGTTTTCAGATGCTGTTTTGTACATGCTTGGCATACTTCAGTAAACAATAAAAAAAGACAAAAATCGTGCCTCTATTCTACTACGGAGAAACAAACAATAAATGTAATAAACAGTAAACTACACAGTATGTGTATCAGATGGTGATGAGTGCTGTGGAAAAAAATGGAACAGAGTAAGAGGGTTTGGAAGTGAGGGGGTGCGGAGGCCATTGTAATTTTAGTAGGATTATCAGGATAGCCCCAAGTAAGAACGAGAAGATTTGAGCACAGACTTGAAGGAAGAGAGGTTGTTACAAAGCAGATATTTATCCCCACAGTGGGAAAGTTTAGTGCAAAGGCCCTAAAGATGGGAGCAAGCCTGGTTGGTACAAGGAATTATACAGAGGCCAATATAGAAGTGGAGGCAGGTGAGGGGGAGCGGTAGGATATTAGATCAAAGAGTAATAGGGAGGGAGTAACAGATCACATAGATCCTTACAGTCCATTGCAAAGACTTGGTTTATCCTTCGAGAGAGATGGGAAGTCACTGAAGATTTTGGACAGGTATAATAGAAACGTACATATAGATGGTCCTATGACCATAATGCAGTGCAGCTTAGAGCTTAGGAACATGAGTTGTAGAGTCAAACAGACTTGGGTCTGGATTTTTGTTCCACCTCTTACCAGCTGCATAACTCTTATTCAATTTTCTCATCTATAGAAAGGATAGTCCGTGCTTCAGAGGGTGGTTATAATTATTACTGAGGTAACGTTTAAGCTGCCTATGCCAGAGATTGTGTTTTTCAAGATGGTGGCAAAAAGGTATTTCCATTCTTTTTCCTTTTAAAAATCAGAGCCAAGTAACATAAGAGAAATCTGTAGTATAATATAAAGACCAAAAGTAGATGGAGAAATGGGAAATAGCCAAGACAGAGGAAGCAGTTCAGATCTAAGAACCTAAAAGGGAGATTGTTCCCACTTTCATGATAGCCCCCACCACCCTACTGTACCCCCTGCCCATGTCCACTCCTAGATATTAAGGAATAAATATTAATGCAAAAATCCCTGATCATTCTTACTATAACCATCACTGTTGTTATTAACAACATACATTAACAGAAATGACAATTATCTATGGTCCCAAATACGCCTGTTCTGATTCTCTTTCACTTACTCTTCTGTGGCAATCCATCCAGACACACCACCCTCATCTTAATCTTCCTAAAACTCAGCCTCGAACAAGATATCTCTTGGTCAAACATCTTAAAGGACCCTCCTTTGCCCACAGGAAGAAACTTACACTCCTTAAGCAGCTCCCTTCGTATCTCTCCAGGGCCATGTTCTTATGGGAATTCTGTGCCAGCCAAACTATTGTTCTTTGGATATGCCTTCTCCTATGCCTTATTCCATATTAGTCTTTTATTCAGAATTCCCTCCCTGATCATTTTCCACTTAGCAAAGTCCTACTCTCCTTCAAAACCTAAATCACATTTTACATCCTCTACCACCACTTTCTCACCTAACCAGCCCTCAACAGTCACTCCATTATCAGAACAATTTAGCACTCTCGTCTGTTCCATGCATTTATACTTAGCACCTGCTACCTTCTATTTTTACTTATCTTTGTATGCAATTTTCCTGTTTCCCCAGTTTCACTATAAATCTCTGAAAGGTTTAAAAATCTGAGACTCTCCAGAATTACTGAAGCTACAAGTTTTACCGAGAGCCCATCGGAGTTCAAAAGCACAGAAGGTTCAGAAGGCTCAGAAAAAGAGCAATCAAAAAAAATTAAAGATTCAGAAAATAGTGCCATTAAGAAGTCTAGAACACTTGCCATTATTTAGGTTAGAGAAAAGAAAGCTGGGAGAGACCTAGAAGTCTGTTTCAAGCAGAAGAGGATGTTAGGTTTATGGCTGTTCTCGATGTGCACTAAGGATGGGACAAAGAGAAAGGGACAAACCTGAAGTGATGAGATGTGAGGACTTAGCATAGACCCTGAGAACAGCTTTCTGACCATGAGGATTCTGAGAGACTGGAATGTACATTATCAAGGTAAAAAAGTTTTTCTTGAATTCCTCGAGTTTTTAATAATGATTCGGCTTCAGATCTGATATGTAAGGAGCTTGAAAAGTGTCACTCTTGTCCTTACATGAAGAAAAATCTGAACAGACTAAAAATCAACAACTTCTCTTTGACCCTCCAGAGAACTGAGGTCACAGGATAAAGGGTCACCTGAAAATCTGGAAGCTATAGGTAGATTCAGAGTCACAGCCTAGATCTGTTTACCTGAAGCAGAAGCTGCTGGAAGCACAAACCGGTAGGAAATGTAAATGGTAATTTTGACAAATCGAGGGAAGCTGAGTATGGACTGGTATGAGAATGAGAAACTCCTGGAGGTGGCAGTCTTGGGGGTGGGGGCCCCACACTTTCATGGGTTTTACATCCAGAACTCCACCAGGTTCTCACAGTGAAGAGCTGATAAAGATCTCCTGTGACCTTGGCACAGGGAGGGGAAGAGTAATCATTGTGAGATACTCACAAAGCATTCTTCACAGCAAAGGCCTACTTTCTAGGGAAAGACTCTATCAGAGCTTTATTCCACCTAGGGGAAGGTTTTTCCTCCCACTCCCAGGCCCCTCAAGTCTTCTTATCTCAACCAAGGGGATGAGGGGAAGCTAAGAAACACTTTGAAGGTCACAGCCCAAAGACAGGGGCCCATCAAAAGACTGGGATTTCATCAGAAGATTATAGAATGCTTCCCCTCCCCCAACCTCACCCCCACACCAACAGGGCCCCCATAAAATAACCGTGGATTACAGCTGAAAGAGATCCGAGATGCAGACTTTCTCTGAGGAGGACTACTTAGAGAAGCCCAAAGTCAAGAGAGGAGGTAAAAACAAGTGCACTAGAAGACTTTGAAGGCTCTGCCACCTACACCTACAACAAACATTAAATATAACCCAACTCCTAACTAGATTAACATAAAACCTCATGCTATAGGCCTATTTGCCTCAGTTCCTATTACAAAAATCAAATGCTATAAATTATAAACACTGTAAATGAAGAATGCCTTTGATGGGCTCAACCGTAGAGTAGACACAGCTAAGGAAAGAATCAGTGAGCTCCTTTGAGAAGACAGTGAAATAGGTCACTAGAAGCACTAATCATAATAGCCAAAAGGTGCACACAACCCAGAAGTTTATCAATAGATTAATAGGTAAACAAAATGTGGTACATAGCTACAATGGAATATTACTTAGCTATAAGAAGGAATGAAGTACTGATACAATAGATGCTATAACTTGAATGAATATCAAAAGCATGCTAAGTGAAAGAAGGCAGACACAAAAGGTCACATATTGTATGAGTCCAGTCATATGAAATATCCACAGTAGTTGAATCCAAAGGGACAGAAAGTAGATTGGTGGTTGCCAAGGGCTGCTGGGGGCGGGGGAAGCGGGCAGTGACTGCTTTTGAGGTGATGAAAATGTCTTGGAACTAGAGACAGATGGTGGTTGCACAATGCTGTGAGTGTACTAAATGCCGCTGAATTGTACACTTTAAAACGGTTACTTTTACATTTGTAAATTTCACCTCAATTGAAAAACAGTTCACCAGAAACTTCCCAAATTGAAATGCAAAGGGAAAAACAGAACAGGACATCTAAGAATTGTGCGATAATTTCAAAAGGTGTAACATACGTGTAATTAGAATAGCAGAGGGAGAAGACAGAACATTTGAAATAATAATGGCTGAGAATTTTCCAAAATTAGTGACAGACAACAAACAACAGATATAGAAAACTCAGATAACACTGAGCAGGTTAAATGCCAAAAGCCTACCCTCGCTATAACTCATTCAAACTGCAGACAACCAAAGAAAAAGAGAAAATCTTGAAAGAAGTCAGAGGTTAACAAACAAACAAATACCTTATTTATAGAAGAAAAAATAAGAATAATTACATCAGAAACCATGCAAGCAAGAAGAGAGTGGAGAGAAATATTTAAAGTGTTAAAACAAGCCACCAACCTACAATTCTATACCCAGCAAAATTATTCATCAATAGTGAAGGAGAAATAAAAGACTTTCTCAGACAAACAACAACTGAAGAACTTCATCGGCAGCACACTTGCCCTCTAAGAAATGCTAAAGGAATTTCTTCAGGGAGAAGAAAATTATATAGGTCCGAAACTTGGATCTATGTAAAGAAAGGAAGAGCATCAGGAAAAGATAAATGAAGTTAAAATAAAATCTTTGATTTTCTTATTCTTAGTTGATCTAAAATATAACTGTTTAAAGTAATAATAGTAACAATTTATTAAGTGATTATAGCATATGGATAAGAGAAATGAATGACAGCATCGTCGTAAGGCATGGAAGGGAGGAATTGAGAATACTCTAAGACATGAGCACTACACCTGAAGTGGTATAGTGTTATTTGGCAATGGAGTTAGATTAGTTAAAAATAATGATAAAAAATAAAGACAATTGTTTTCCCAAGGTTGTTGAGATATAATTCAATAAAAGAAGGGAAAGACGGGAAGTAAACGACATAATCCAGAAAGGAGACGGCTACGTGGACATGTGTGTGTGATTAGGGGCTGAGGAGTAGAGAAGGGCACATAGCAGAGAACAGTATTCAAATCCTTGGAGATGTCTTATCAAAGAAGAATGAGGCACATTCTTCATTGCTCCTGAGGACAGAAATGGTACCAATAATTAAGAGCTGTAGAAAAGTAAATTTAGGGGCCTGCCCAGTGGCACAGTGGTTAAATGTGCATGTTCCACTTTAGCGGCCCAGGGTTTGCCAGTTCAGATCCCGGTGCGGACATGGCACCACTTGGCATGCAATGCTGTGGTAGGCATCCCACATATAAAGTAGAGGAAGATGGGCACGGATGTTAGCTCAGGGCCAATCTTCCTCAGCAAAAAGAGGAGGATTGGCAGCAGATGTTAGCTCAGGGCTAATCTTCCTCAAAAAAAAAAAAAGAAAGGAAAAAGAAAAGTAAATTTAGACTAATAAAAAGATAAATTTTCCAGGCATTAGAGCTGTTCAAAAACAAGATGGACTGCTTGGGAGGTAGTGATCTCCCCAAGAATAGAATTTTTCAAGCACAGGAGGGAAGGAGACTGGAAATGATATCGTACAGTGCATTCTGCATTGGACCGGTGAAGGACAAGGATAGAAAAAAATGGCCTTTAAAATCACTTGAAACTTTACAATTCTATGATCCTACCTCTCGAGTAGACTTCAGTGTTAAAATTCTCCTTCACAAGAAAAATCCCATCTTGGATAAATCCTGCGAAACCTGGAGTTTCTCATCATTTGTGCAATAAAGATTGGCAGTGAAGCAACTGAATTTTAAATACATTTTAATATATTTATGGTCTGGATTCCTTGGCCGCAGGCATCTGAATATGACTCTGGCGAATGTGGGACATTTTTGGAAGAACATCAGGGGAATCACAGACGTGAATGAAGGCTGGAGGACCAGGCTTGGCCGCAGGAGTCCTCGAGGGAGCTCCAGAAGGCTAGAAAATAGGAACCTTGGCTACAGTCTCATCACAGAAAGAGTCAAGTCAATTCCCCCCTGCTATTATGAATGCACTCCAACTATTATTTATTTCTAGCCTTCTCAAGATCCAAAGCCTCAGTTAAAGTGTTTGATTGGCTGTGCTTAGATTGTGGACACACACTGACTATGCGGGGGGAGGAGAAGGAGACAGCCTGCACTCTAGAACTTTTGCCATTTTTTTTTTTCCTGAGGAAGATTAGCCCTGAGCTAACATCTGTGCCAATCTTTTTTTTTCCTTCTTTTCCCCAAAGCTCCCCAGTACATAGTTGTATGTTCTAATTGTAGGTCCCTCTAGCTCTGCTTGATGAGCAGCACTAGGTCTGTGCCCAGGACCCAAACCAGCGAAACCCTGGGCTGGCAAAGCGGAGCATGCGAACTTAACCACTCAGCCATAGGGCTGGCCTCAAGGGCTTTTGACTTTTATTGGGAGGCAGGCACTGGCTCTATCTCTATCTCTATCTCAGTCAGGAAATCAGAGCCGCACTAGTTATTTTAACAGAGAGATTTTAATTTAGGCAATTGGAGGGCTGAAAAATCAAATAAGAATGCTGAAGGGGCAGCCCAGTGGCGCAGTGGTTAAGTTTGCTCATTCCGCTTTGGCAGCCAGGGTTCGCTGGTTCGAATCCCCGGTGCGGACGTATGCACCGCTTATCAAGCCATGCTGTGGCAGGCGTCCCACATATAAAGTAGAGGAAGATGGGCACGGGTGTTAGCTCAGGGCCAGTCTCCTCAGCAAAAAGAGGAGGATTGTAGCAGATGTTAGGTCAGGGCTAATCTTCCTCAAAAAAAAAAAGAATGCTGAAGAAACACAGAGGCAATAACTGCAGGAAGCAGTTACCATCCCAGGGCTGCCAGAACAAAGGGCAGAGGCTGAGTATCAGAATCCAGAAGTAGGACAAACACTGCATTGCTGAAATCCAACGTCTAAGAAAGAGAGCAGAGGCCAGCTGCTGCTGGTCCCCTAAGAGCTCAAAGGAAGGGCCTGCAAATCTGAGACGTCTGAGGAGTGGGCGCTCTGCAGGCTGCTGCTGGTATGCCGAAGCCTGGTGCTGGAGACGTTGTAAGAAGCTGGACGCTGGAAAGAACCGCTGCTGCACGCTGGAAGGAACCACTGCTGCAGGGGTGAAACGGTGTTTCTGGGCACTGAAGACAGGAATAGCAAGTCAACAGGATTGAACAAGTCTCCTCTCCCCCCTCCCTCCTTCGAGGCTCCCTCTAGAAGCCCTCCACAAACATAAGTCAGCAAGCAAAGGAGAAACATTGATTTTCATAATCCCAGCCCCCATATCACAAAAGCAGGTACAGCGGAGTGGAGGAGAGCTGTGAGACAATTGCTTAATCATGGCACACCGTTCCACCGAGCGTCAAGTTTCCGAATTAAATGCTAGTAGAGATGGTTCATAAATAACTAGTGACCAGCGTTTTGCAGGGTACATCGGAAGAAAGCAAAGTCTCTTTAGAAATAGTCATTGAAACTCTGTACTTAACAGAACTCTGGGTTTGGAGGAATTACAAACCCGGGTATCAAGAATTCTCTCAATTACTGTTAAAGGCTCTGATAAAGGACACGGCAGGGGCTGGCCAGGTGGCGCAAGGGTTAAGTGCGCATGATCCGCTTCTCAATGGCCTGGGGTTCACAGGCCCGGATCCCGGGTGTGGACAGGGCATCGCTTGCCAAAGGCCATGCTGTGGTAGGTGTCCCACTATAAAGTAGAGGAAGATGGGCATGGATGTTAGCTCAGGGCCAGTCTTCCTAAGCAAAAAGAGGAGGATTGGCAGCAGTTAGCTCAGGGCTAATCTTCCTCAAAAAAAAAAAAAAAAAAAAAGGACACAGCAAATGCAGGGCAGACAGCGAAATGAGAACCTGGAGTACATGCAGAAGTTAATATTTGTTTAAATTAATTGGACAGCAGTGGCTCGCAAGCTAGTGCTTGACAGATGTTGTTTTAGGAGGTGTATATAGTTCTAAGAGGTACCCAAAGAAAGAAAAAATATTCTGTGATCTCTTGGAGCTTCAGGATTCACGTTAGCATATTAAGGAGCCTGAGAGTCTTACAGTAAAGAGAAATGCTTAACTTTAAACCAGTGTTTCTCTGATTTATTTAAACCAAGAGCCTGGTTTCAATAAGCATCTCCCTGAATGAGTAGGTTTTTTTAGAACACAGTTTAGAACACAATCCATTGCTGTATATTGTCTGTAAATAGCATTTAATTCCCTATTTCATAGAATAAATTCATTTTCTTTTCATCTCTTGTTGTCTTAATAAAATCAAAATCTAAAACCCCTCTGGATGTCATTTTACAAAAATGTTCAGATCTGACGGGTTCAAGCTATTACTTGCAGGCAAGATTCTGGTGCCAAGGCCAGTCCAGTTAAGCAACACTCCCCTTAGCATGCTACCTCATTGGGCCCTAGGCACTTCCGGATGGGTCCCACACAACCCACGTGGAGTATTTCCCCATGGTGAGACACAATAGAATTGTTCATAGGCAGCCCCACGGCTTTTCTGGGTAGATTATACTCTTCCTTATTTTCCCAAAATTCCAAAATTCCAAAATTGGTGACCATCAGGGGGGAAAAAGCACCCAGTTCTCCCCCCCAAATATAATTTGGCTAAAATCAATAATGGGCTTCTAAGAAAACTGGAATACCTATTGTTGTATTATGAAATTTGATAAACACACCCCTCACCAATGGCAATTTTAACATATTCCATGCTGGGTCATTTCACTTCACCTGATTATTCCAGGAAAGAGGGGTCTGTCTCCACACTCAATTTGAAAGCAAACTATAAAAAGACCCCAAGATTCTGAAAGTTCCCAGATGGTGCTTTGTAAATGCATAAAACTCACACTCTGGCTCAGTGTCTCCCCACACTCTCCCTCTCTTCCCTTCCTCTTTCTCCTTCTCTTTTACAAAATTTCCTGATTTATGGGTAACTGAGAATTTTTCTCTTGCCTATTATCACTTTCTGTTAAAGGGCTGGAAAGCAAACTTGCAATTTGGGTTAAAATGGAACGTGGCTTCAAAGAACCGAGCTAAAGCGGGGAACCTTAAGGAAATATTAAATGGCAGAGCAACATTTCAGAAATTTGAAAGCCCAAATTAGTTAAGAATGACAAATATAACTCTGCTTTTATGGAACACAGGCAAGTTAAATTTCATTTCAAAAAGATATAAATTCTTTCCTTTTTGTAGGATTGTATATAAAATAAATGAATTCCAGTTCCATATTTTCAATTTCCAGATGCTGCATCAAGCTTCAGACATCTTTGGAAGACTGCACCCTGTGTTTTCATGTCATGGGAGAAGTCCCAGGATGTGAGATTTTATATCAGAGAAAATAAGATCTCTGCTCTAAGATACTTGTAAAGGAGAGTTATTTAAATTAAAGTAACTAGCATTAATGTAGAAATTTACAGTTTATAAAAGATTTTCACTGATATTATTTCACTTGGTTATCCAAATAGCCCAGGAGGGAAATTAAGAGGTATTGTTGTTATTATCTTCCCTGTTTTTCACTGGAGGACATAGAAACAGAGAGGTTACATGACTTGCCCAGGAACACACAGGAATAAGAGGCAAGGATGACCTAAATCCAAGACATCAAACTCTTGAGCCTGTGATCTTTTCACATGCATTCTCTATCCCACCTGAGGGTCTGCTCCAGCTCAGATTCAAGGCCAGCTACTATCATCAGCTCAGCAAGTGAAGTCTTAACTAGACACTTGGAAAAAAGGATTCACATCGCTTTTAAGACTTAAGAACCATAAAACAGCATTTCTGTACTGAAAATATTTTGTACAGAATTTTATTAAAAAATCTTAAAAGAATTAAAGCTATTCCTTGCTTGACAAACTGTTAAGTTGAATACATTCATTAAGTTAATTTACCTTCTAAAAAGAGCAAACAGTATAACTTATATCTCAATAAGTTGATTTTTAAAAAGAGTAAACATTAATTTTAGATAATTTTTGTATATAAATTTATCATAAAACTTATACAAATAATTTGGGGAGTTCCATGCTTTCTTCTTGCTCTCTGCTACTTCTATCGTCAGAGTGCTAATTTCCATATCAAATCTAAATTCTGGCTATTAGCTAATGTCCAATGTATCAATTGTTTGCTATTTTCAACACTACTGATTTGAGATTTTAACCCTCAATGGGGAAGAGTCACCAAGCATGCAACAAAATGGTTTGAACAATTATATTAATTTTCTAAAGCCTATAGATATTTTCTAATTTCTATCAGCAGCAAAACCCCATGAAACATTGGGGCAAGCTTGCATTATTGGGAGAGAAAAAAAGAGATGGTTGTTTAGTTATCTCTGCCTATTTAAAAATATGCAATTCATTCATTCCTTCATTTGGCACATATTTGTTGTGTGGACTGTTAAAGATGCTAGTGAAAAACAGAAGGTTTAAGTGATAAAAACAATGTAAATACCTGTTTACTGAGCACGTGTTATGTGGGCACTAAAAGTATGTAAAAGCTACTTAAGATAAGTTTAAAACTCAGCTCAGGTGCCCAAGTTTGGTGATCATTGCCTCTAAATAGAAAGAATATGTAAGTCATGCCTAGAGCATAAAACCCAGTCCAAGACCGAGCTCATTCAAGATTTTTGTACCTGAAATTCAAATCAGTGCCCAATACAGTCTGTGATCCATAAGGCAAAGTCAAGTACAAAAAGGTTGTGGGCAACATACTAGAAATAGAAGGAAACTACCTCAATATAATAAAAGCCATATATAAAAAGTCCACAGTTAACATCATACTTAATGAAGAAAGACTACAGCTTTTTCCTTCAACACCAGGAGAAAGGCAAGAATGCCTGCTCCTGCCACTACCGTTCAATGTAGTGCTAGAAGTCCTAGCCAGAGCAATTAGACAAGAAAAAGAAAAAAGCATCCAATCAGAAAATAAATAAAATTATCTCTGTTCACAGATGACATCATCTTATATGTGGAAATCTATAAAGACTCCACCCAAAAACTGTTAGAACTGATAAATGATTTCAGCAAAGTTTCAGGATACAAAATGAATGCACAAAAATCAGTTGTGTTTCTATACACTAAAAATGACCAATCTGAGAAGAAAATTAAGAAAACAAGCCCATTTACTATAGCCTCAAAAGGATAAAGTAAGATTAAACTTAAGCAAGGAGGTAAAAGACTTGTCCACTTAAAACTATAAAATATTTGTAGTATTTGGTGCTAAAAGAATTGAAAGAAGACAAAAATAAATGAAAGACAACCTGCACTCATGGATTAGAAGACTTAATATTGTTAGAATGTTCTTACTACCCATAGTGACCTACAATCCAATGCAATTCCTATCAAAATCTCAACGGTATTTTTTGCAAAAATAGAAAAACCATCCTAAAATTCACATGGAATTTCAAGGGACCCAAAATAGTTAAAACAACCTTGAAAAAGAAGAACAAAGTTAAAAGCCTCACATTTCCTGATTTCAAAACATACTACAAAACAAGAGTAATTAAAACAGTGTGGTGTATATATATAATCTGTCTTGGCATAAAGACAGATAAATAGGCCAATGGAACAGACTAGAGAGCCCAGAAATAAACCCTTGCATATGTATCTGAACTCAATGGGTTTGTCTCTCGGTGAGTATGAAGCCAAAAAGCACAACTAAGGCAGAAGTAGGTGAAGGAAAAGGTTTATTGCTTGCACAAACAATGGAGAACACCTGGGATATTTCCCACAAGCAGTGTCTCTCTGAGCTCAGCTCCGGTGGTGACTTTATACACAAGACAGCAGTGGATAACAGGTTTATTTGTCACAACTGAGTAACAACTGTGTTTAATCAGGGTGCACCTGTAGCAGGTAAACACGCTGTTACATAACGAGTTTAAGGGAACTTTTGGCCACTTGGAGCTGGAGCATTTTGTAGGAGTCTTGCTGCAAGTGTGTAACTTTCTCTGCAAGATGGCACCATCTGCAAAATGGGGACATCAACCTCTGAAAAACAGAACACAGTTTTTTCTTGTCTGGAAAACCTTTGACTGCCCATGTTAGTTATTGATCAGATCCTTAGTAACCCTTTCTTTGCCTGGTTCCCTGGTCACACATACATGGCTAAATGATTTTCAACAAGGGTGCCAAGATTACACAATGGGGAAAGGATAGTCTTCAACAAATGGGGCTGGGAAAACTAGATATCCACATGCAAAAGAATGAAATTGGACCCTTACCTTAACTCATATAGAAAAATTACCTCAAAATGGATTGAAGACCTAAATGTAAGACCTAAAACTATGAAACTCCAGAAGAAAACATAGGAAGAAAATTTTAGAACATTGGATTTGGCAATGATTTCTTGGATATCACATCAAAAGCACACAAAATAAAAATTAAAAAGACATAATTCTACAGCAAACTTAAAAACTTTTGTGCATCAAAGGAAACAATGAACAGAGTGAAAAAGGAACCTTCATAATGGGAAAAAATATTTGCAAATCATATATCTGGTAAGGGGTTAATATCCAGAATATATAAGGAACTTCTATAATTCAACAACAACAAGAAACACAAATAACCCGATTATAAAATGGGCAAAGGACTGCAATAGACAACTCTTCAAACGAAACATATAAATGGCTGATAAGCATATGAAAAAAATGTTCAACATCACTAATGCACATCAAAACCACAATGAGATATCAACTCAAATCCATTAGGATGGCTACTATAAAAAAAAAAAACAGAAAATAACAAATGTTGGTGAGGATGCAGAGAAATTGGAACCCTTGTGCACTTTTGGTAGGAATGTAAAATGGTGCAGCCATTATGGAAAACAGTATAGACGTTCCTCAGAAAATAAAAAATAGAATTACTATATGATCCAGCAATCTCACTTCTGGGTATTTATCCAAAATAATTCAAAGAAGGATCTCAAAGAAATATATGCATATCCATATTTATTGTAGTACAGACAAGAGGTGGATGCAACCAAAATGTCCATAGACAGGCAAATGGATAAAGAAAATACGGTATATACATACAATGGAATATTATACAGCCTTAAAAAAGAAAGAAATCCTGTCACATGCTACAACATGGATGAACTTCAAGGACATTCTGCTAAGTGAACTAAGCTAGTCATAAAAGGACAAATACTATATGATCTACTCATATGAAGTATCTAAAGTAGTTAGGATCACAGAAACAGAAAGGAGAAAAGTGGTTGCCAAGGGCTGGGGGATAGGGCAAGGGAGAATTAGTGTTAATGGGTATTCAGTTTCTGTGTTATGAAATGAAAAGGTCCTAGGGATCTTTGGGGAATATACTGAACCCTACTGAACCGTACACTTAAAAATGGTTAAGATGGTAAATTTACTACATGTTTTTCAACACAATAAAAAAAAAAGGGTCATAGCAATTGGATGAACTGATAACAAAATAAGAGCTGAGGCTCACTTGCAGGGCAAAACAGACAGAGGAAACAAGTCATGAAGGGAGCCATGTGGCATGTCTCTATGACAATCTGTATAACTCCACTGGAACGATCTTTCTTGTCCTCAGCACATACAACAGGCTATGTGCCCACACAAGGACTCCAGCACCATGGATATGTAAAGATGCCATTCAATGTTGACCAATCCAAGGAAAACTACCATGCTTGCTTTAAAAGGATATTATTGTTTCTTGTCGCTTATTTGTTTGTTTTTTACCATGCATGGTAGAATTTTAGGATTTTCTTGGATGTGCTAGTGAGGGATAATTTTCCTAAAGAACAAAGACCTTCTCAAGAAACTGGAAGTTTATTATAAGAGTACAGTAAGCGCTATAGAAATCCACCATGGGGGGCTCACTGCCCAGCGGGGTCTCACAGGAGCTGGACTAGAATTAAGGCTCCTCTCTCCATGCCTCTTCTGCATGTGGTGGGTTGATGATGGAGTAGAGTGGTTTAGAGTTTAGACTCCAACTGAGACTGCCTAAATTTTGATCTACCTCTTATTAACTCAGTGTCCTTGATTTCATCATCTATTAGGGGGCTAATATGGCGAAGTGTTTAGAACAAAATCCAGAAGGGAGTAATCTCAGTAAGTATTTTGTCTATCTCCATCTACAGCCCATCTTTCTCTGCTTATTACCTAGCTTCTACTTGACTCAACAAGATGGCTGCCCTCTCTGTCCCCTTTCAGTTCAAAAGCCTACTGTCTAGAAACCCACATCTCCTAGTTTGACTTATTGAGAGAGAGAGAAGTTGATTCAGTGACAGCCGTGGTCACATAACATGTAAGGATGCCCCTTGCTCTGGACAGGGCAAGGAACTAAGCATGTCTAATACATAGAAAATGGTTTTTTTTTCTCTTACATACATAATATTTTAACATTTTATTAGACAGTGAAAGTTTTCAGCAGAGCCTGTCTCCAATACCATAATATACAGTGGGGAGACAGGATTTAGAACTCACTTTTTAATGCTCTGCAAGGCCGGTGTTTTTGTTCCTATTTTGTGAAAGAGAAAACTAAGACAAAGAGAGGTTAAGTGAGTTGTCCAAGATTAAGTGAGAGTAAATGACAGAACGAGCGTTTCATTTTAACTTTGTCAACTCCAAAATCACTACTTTCTCCATATTGTCTCCCTATTAATTGTTTAACATAAGTTCACTTTTCCACAAATTTTGCAGAACATAGGAATTCTATTATGACCTGTGTTACTTCTTGGCTTATAATGAATTTTTTTTGCTACTTGATATAAGGAGTTTCACCCATATTAACTACTTCTTGTCTCTAATCTTTTGATTTCTAGCCTATCTACTAGACTTCAATATTAATATGACTATACACCTATCATCAGTTTAACAAAATGTCTATTTGGGAAGAAGAATTATAGATTATTTTCATTATTTTTATTACCTTTCTTACATAATATTCGTGCATGCTATCTACAGTGTTCTCAGCAAAGGCATAAAATGATTGCTTAAAGAAAAAGGAAATTCTTACCAGATTCATCCCTATATTCTTGTTTTCAATTCTCTACAGAGAAGTAATTTAGAAATAAAAAATGGAGAGAGAGGCTGGGAAGAGAAAGAAAAGGAGACAATTATTTCCAAAGAGGTTATGATCACTCCTTGAAAACAGAATAGTTCTCAAAAATGCTAGAATCCTGGTTTGAATATGATGTGCAAGGATTGTCCATTTCAGCCTTGTTTGTGATACCAGAAAACTAGATGCCATCTAAGGCCCACAGTGGTGATACCACTTCAGTATTGCCTGCTTAATCAATCCTTACAAAAGCTGTCCCATGTGAGCACTATGAAGGCAATTTCCACTCAAGCAGGAATCAGTCCTAGAATTATAAACTGACTATCAAATAACACTCTTCATCGTATAGCCGAGGAAACAGGCCCAGTAACAGCGTGAGACTTGCTTAAAGTCACACCCTTTGGTTGGTTCCTACTTAGTAATCAAATGAATCAGAAGTCTTCTTTTTCAACAAAAACAGGACCAATAGTTGGTTGATAAATAGAAAAAGCAAATTAAAGTATACAATCATAAAAAATTATAACATTCATAATATAATTCTTAATTTTTTCTTAAAATACATAAATTTACACAAATTTACATTTTTTATCATTGTTGGACCACAGGCTTCTCTGTGAGAATGGGACCACTGATGGGAGTTCCAAATCTTCTTTCTTACCACATCTATAATGTATTAATGCATTGCCTGTGATTTTCCATTTCAATTTCTTTAAAGTGAAAACTTAAAGAAACTTACAAAGCAATCTGAGGGTGGAATTTCTTTTAGAATTTTATCATTTATTTTCAGTTTTTTATAGTTGTCTCATGCCTACTTCAACAGCAATTTCTTTTAGCAAACACCTTTATTGAGCCTTTTTAAGGCGTTCAACTTGGTTTTAGCATGCCTATTTCATCGGTTTATGCAATATTCAATTAAGTAACTTTATGACAATAGCAATACAACTGGCATGCGGAGATTTCAGACAAACTCAGCTGACTCCAAGTAAACATGCACCCTACCTGCGGGAGCACATGTGCCCAGGTGTAGCAAGGAGAAGCATGTTACCTACAGTTAGCTTTCAGAGTATCAGAAGCATCAGGGAGTATTATTTACTTGTAGAGGTTATGACAAGCTTCCATTAATCCAGAAAGTCAGTTAAGTGGAGATTGCAGTTGAACTTGAAAGTAAGTTTGCTCAACTCAAGATTCTCTCTACTGTTTTCAAATTAATCTCTAGCCAGGTACGTGACAATCAGTTCAGTGATATCTTAAAAACAGACTACATGTCTTAAAGGGTGCTTATATTCTCTTATCCAATGACATTTGCAGAAAGAGGTTGAAGGAAAAGAGAGAGCAATTTTTGAACATGCCGTGGACAGTTTTGCAAGGTCTGTTTACCTGGTTGTTACTGTTTTCTTTTTAAGCTTTCTGTAAGAATTGAATGCTAGATAGTGATATCAAAAAATAGTATTTGTATCAGTCAGGGTTCTCCAAGAAACAGAATCAATAGGATAGATAGATGATAGATAGGTAGATAGATAGGTAGACAGATAGATAAATGATAGAGATAAAGAAATTTTATGGAATTGGCTCTTGTGATTGTGAGGACTGGCAAATCCAAACTCTATAAATTTGTAGGACAGGCTGGCAAGCTGGAAACTTCAGCCCAGACTTCTGAGTTACAATCTTGAGGCAGAAGACAGAATTCCTTCTTCTCTGGGAAACCTGTTTTTGCTCTCAAAGCCTTTCATTGATGAGATGAGACCCACACACATTATTGAGGATAATCTTCTTTAAAGTTAACTGATAGAAATGTTAATCATGTCTACAAAATACCTTCACAGTAACACCTAGTGTTTGACCAAACAACTGAGCACCATAACCTAGCCAAGCTGACACATAAAATTAACCATCACAGTGTCCCTATGGCAGAGCACATAGGATGGTTTTAAATCAAAATTAGAATCATTGACTAAGATTTACAATCATTTCTGTTTTCCATATCACCAAAAAAAATGTTTTCAGTCAACTTAGAGGCAAACATTTTCTAAAAAATCTCTTTTATTCTATCCTAGGCCCCTGTGCTTTTTACCCAATTGGCTTATTGATGGAGGCAATTCATGCTTTAACAATGCCAAAGCCATCTTGAGAAAGAAGAACAAAGCTGGAGGTATCACGCTCTCTGATTTCAAACTATACTACAAACCCATAGTAATCAAAACAGTATGGCACTGGCATAAAAAAAAAAAGGCATAGATAAATAGAGCAGAATAGAGAGCCCAGAAATAAACCCACACTTATATGGTTAATTAATCTACGACAAAGGAGACAAGAATATACAACAAGGAAAAGACAATCTTTTTGATAAATGGTGTTGGGAAAACTGGACAGCTATGTGCAAAAGAATAAAACTGGACCACTTTCTTACATCACATACAAAATAAACTCAAAATGGGTTAAAGACTTCAATGTAAGAGCTGAAACCATGAAACTGCTAGAAGAAAACATGGGTAGTAAAATCTTGGACATCGATCTTAGCAATATTTTTTTGGATGTGTCTCCTCCGGAAAAGGCAACAAAAGCAAAAATAAACAAATGGGACCACATCAAATTAAAAAGCTTTTATGCAGTGAAGGAAACCATCAACAAAATGAAAAGGCAACCTACTGAATGGGAGAAGCTATTTGCAAATGATATATCTGATAAGGGGTTAATATCCAAAATTAGAACTCATATAACTTAATGTCAAAAGAAACAAACAATCCTATTAAAAAATGGACAGAGGACCTGAATAGACATTTTTCCAAAGAAGATATACAGATGGCCAACAGACACATAAAAAGATGCTCAACATCACTAATCATCAGGGAAATGCAAATCAAAACCACAGTAGATATCCCCTCACACTTGCCAGAATGGCTGTTATCATAAAGACAAGCAATAACAAGTGTTGGTGAGGAGGTGGAGAAAAGAGAAAGCTCATGCACTGCTAGTGAGAATATAAATTGGTGCAGCCACTACGGAAAACAGTATGGAGGTTCTTTAAAAAAATTAAAAATAGAACTACTATTAAAAATAGAACTACCGAAAAACTAAAAATAGAATTACCATAAATGATACTCTGCAGCATTATTTACAATGGTAAAGACATGGAAGAAAGCTAAGTCTCCATAGACAGACGAATGGACAAAAAAAGGTGTGATATATACATATAGAATAGACTATTACTTAACCATAAAAAAGAATGAAATCTTGCCATCTATGACAACATGGGTAGACCTAGAGGATATTATGTTAAGTGAAATAGGTCAGAGAGAGACAAATACTGTATGATTTCACTTATATGTGGAATCTAAAAAAAAAGCAAATGAACAAACAAAACAAAACAGAAACAGACTCATAGATACAGAGAATAAACTGTTGGTTGCCAGAGGGGAAAGGGTGGGGGGTTGGGCAAAATAAGTAAAGGAGATTAAGTGGGACAAATTTCTAGTTATAAAATAAATAAGTCATGGGGATGTCATGTATAGCATGGAGGAAATAGTCAATAATATGGTAAAAACTTTGTATGGTGACACATAGTTACTAGACTTACCATGGTGGTCATTTCATAATGTATAAATGTAGAATTACTATGTTGTACACCTGAAACTAACATAATATTGTATGTCAACTATACTTCAGTAATTAATTAATTATTTAACTCCTAATAATGACAAACAATATAGTTATTTTTATACATAGCCATAAAAAAAACATGGAAAAGGAGAAAGAGGAATTTGGGACAGTTGCTTTCAAGAAAATAGATGAACCTAACAAAAGACAATGGATCTGTGGCCCTCTTGGTTCCCAGCCTCATCTCAAAGTCAACTCGCAAAGGTCCCAAAGGTCCCAAAGGGAGTAAAGGAGCTGTGGCTCCTCCATCTTAATTCAGCCCATGGCTCATTGGTCGGGATTTAGCTCACTTGGTTCCAGTCTGACTTTTCTAACGAGTTCATCCCGAAGAAAGAAAATCATTTTGATCTACATTTAGTAAACTTTTCTCTTTAATCAGTGTGGCTGGTTTTATTGCATGGTTTGAATTTTGCTGATCTGTCATTCCTGCTACTATCACACTGTAAAAAATAAAAACATTTTCAAGTGGATATAAATTACTAGCTTTAATTACTGTGAGCTGATTTTATGCTTTTCACTTAGCTAATTCTTGTTTTAGAAGCTTAATTTTATGAGTTTATCTTACACATTTTCACCACTTAACTCTTCTCGTTGAAAGTTAAACTTCTGGCTTGCCAAAAGGAATATGATCATAAACTGGTGCTCGGTGCCAAAAGCAAGCAGCGTTATGAAGTTGTACTCTAAAGTCTTGGCTTTACATGTTTTTAATCTTGAACTCTGGCTATGAAACTACGTGTAATGTGGTAGTATCTCACCCTCTCACTTATGGTAAAGGGCAAATCCCAGATTCCCAATTAATACAGAAAGGGAGGGAGAGGAAGAATGAGAGAAACAGAAACAGGAGACATCCTTCATTTCAAACCCTTCTGCAGCTATCAACATGTGCAACTTTACCAAAAAAAGACTCAAGCATGCTGAATCACATATACAGGAAATTTGTCCCTTAGACTGCAGGCTACAGCCTGACTAATGTTTATTAAACCAGTCTCTTGTAAAGACTTGGCCTTTTCACAAGATAGAGGTCATAATGCCTCCATGGAGGCTCAGAACAATTCCCCAGTTCCCCTTCTTGAATAAACTGTTGCCCGGCATTTATAGCTCTGCCAGGATTATTTTGAATTTCGAGCCATCCTAATAGCATTTCTTCCACCTGCCCTTGCATATCTTCAGGTCATCCTTTCATATCAAACTTTCAAATCCAGCCAACTTCACCTCTAAGGCCCATGGTAATAGAGAAGACAATTATTGCTTGAATGCTTGCCTTCTCCTACTTCCTGACTTGCGGGTCCACTGTACCACGTGTCCTACAGCATCCTGTCCATCCTCAGCAACTGCAGTGAAATGAGACAAAGAGCAGTTCTTTTCAAATGGATACAGCAAAGTCACAGAAAGGCTCCCATGGGTCAGGCGTGGGTCTCTGTCCCTGTACCATGGCCAGGGGAATGAAGGGCTTTGGGGGACAAAGCTAGGTCATGTGTCCAGATCTAGAGAAACCCAAAATGCATGAAGTGAAAACATGCTGTTGGGACTGGCCCAGTGGCACAGTGGTTAAGTTTGCACATTCTGCTTTAGCACCCAGGGTTCACGGGTTCGGATCCTGGGTGCAGACACAGCACCGCTTGGCAAGCCATGCTGTTCTAGGTGTCCCACATATAAAGTAGAGGAAGATGGACACAGATGTTAGCTCAGGGCCAGTCTTCCTCAGTAAAAAGAGGAGGATTGGCAGCAGATGTTAGCTCAGGGCTAATCTTCCTCAAAAAAATAAAAATAAAATTTAAAAAAGCCTCCCAAAGGACTGGCGGCTGACAGAGTCGGTAATTGTGCACGTCTGAACAGAGGGAAGGCCTTCCACACTGGAGAACAAGCCTAGTTTTCGCAGACTTCACCTGGGGATCACATTGGGCTTCAACTCCTTATTGAGTCTTGAGCCCAGACTATGAGGTAATAGTCTGATCCTCATTTTGAAGCACATAAAACCCAAGGAGGTTAACTAATTTCCCTAAGGTCACACAGAAGTCACTGGTGCAGTCGGAATTGAAACAGAAGTTTCCTAATTCCCAGCCACTGCCATGCTCCCAAGACAAAGCTCTTGTTGAATAAATTAGCCAGTGACACAAGGGCACTTTACAATTCCGTGGAGAAGAGTCCCCAGAAGCAAAATATTTCATTTTAAATTGAAAAATCTCAGACTTACAAAAGACTGATGTCTTCCCCAGCCGGCAAATTATGCGTCTCAAAGAATCTCTCAGGAAGGTCTCCGAAATATTCTACAGAGTACAGCTTGGCTCCAGCAACTTACCTGAAAGACCAGGAAAGAACCAACAGCACTGCTCTCTGGCCGGCAAATACGTAAGGATTTGTGTACAAGAAAGTGTCTCCCTGAAAGCACGGATACGGTGTGTGAACGGAAATGACCTATACGTCTGTGCTGAGCTGTAGGAGGAGCCCCAGGGAGCCCACTGAGTCGAAATGAACCTGACAGCAAAGCCCACAGGAGTTTGCTCGAGGTCAGTTCTCCCTAAGGGTCACTAATTCCATATCCCTAAATAATGAGACCACGTTACAAATTATCAAAATAAGCGTTTTGAAGGAAGACAATGCAAAGGAGGATATTGAGTTTAGAATAAGTCCTTCTTGGAAAATCTGCATCAAACAAAGATAATGCTGGCTAAAAAATGGACTTCCCCAAGAGAACGTTTCGCAGACGTGTAGGTGGAACGAGGAGGGAAGACACTGTTACTCACCTGTGAGGTTACTCTGTGGGAAGAGAATGGGCAGGGAGACTCCATCGCTTCGCACCCCTGACCCCAGCCCTCCTAAAACACCGAGGAGGGAACTACGAGGCTCCTCTACCCCTGGCGTAAGCAGCAAGTCCCAGGCTACACCACTGCGAATGGGATTGAAGGGCTCTGGGTTGGCCAAACGTAATGCAAACGTAGACAAGCAGCCCACCTTGCTCTCACTCAGGACCATTTTTGCAAAAGGAAAATACCAAACTCACTCCAAAAGCATAGAAAGTTCTGTGGATTTTTCTTCCCCAAGGTTGTGGAGAAACAGATGATTACTTCACACTCAGTTCTTTAAATATCTATTTCTTCCCCCCAATTTCCACTTTCCACAACAGTTGCTACATCTCTTCCTTTGAGAAAGACCTCCAGACAAGCTCTCATTCACCTCTCTGAGCTCTTTCCCAGCTTCTTTTCTTGCCTTGATTCTTCCCATTTGCATTCCCACCCCTTTGCCTCCCAGGACTTTGCCACGTCTCTGGATCCTGTGAATCAGCCAGGGAAGGGGGCAGGCAGAGCCAGAGGCCAGGACAAGGGAGAGCCAAAAGAAGGAGAGGGGATGAGGATCCCACCAGTGAGAAGGGCAGACCCCATGAAGTGGAAGGGCTCGAAGCTCAGGCAGGGCTCACCCTGGTAACCAACCCATCAGGATGGACATCTACCCACTGACCTAGTACTTATGCCTCCTGCCCTCCAGTTTCCCAGAATGGAAATCATAATAGTATAACAGATGGGAAATAGTAATAGCACAAATTAAATCAGTTGATATGAGTAAAGTGCTTAGCACAGAGCCTAGCATTTAGTGAGTGCTCCACTAATGCCTGCTACGGGCATTCTCCTCTTACACACTGCCCCTCCCCCATCCCTTTATCAAAGTCCAATGGAGTCGAAGGAGGAAAAATGCTGAGAAGCATTAGTTTGTGTAGTGCTTCTCACACTGCATCTAAGGCTTAATTTTATCATTAATTTCCCATCTGTCCTGGTCCTACTGCTTATGTCGAGAACGAGCTCATCCCACATGCAGCTCACTATGTGAATGTGACGAGCGAACAAGGTAAATCTCATTTAATGAGATGAGTTCACCAATCATGAATTCATCACACTCTGATGTCAAAGCAATTGTTACCGTCCAAAAGGGGTCCTCTGCTTGCCGCAAGACACGCCAGTAGTCAGGAGGCAAGGTGGCAGGAGAGAGAGGACTTTATTCCAGCTTGCTAGCAAGAGGGAAGATGGCTGATTAATGACCGAAAGAATCATCTCCAGGAACAAACACTACAGGCCAGTTATATACGGGGCTATTCTCCAGGTGAAGGAGGCGCCTGGTCTCTGGGTGGGAGCAGATATCTGGTCTCAGTTCCTGATAGTCCTTTGTTTTACTGGATGTGCATCAGATACCAGAGCAACGGTGCTATACCCTGATCTTTCAGTTGTCATTGACGATGGCTAACGGCATAGGCTCTCTGCCTGGGGTTCATCACATTCCCAAGGAACTCAAAAGAACAAAGTTTTCATCTTAAAGCAGCTGGGAGGGGCCACAAAATCTACAGAGCATATCTGGGCTAGTTAGTCAGAGGTCATTTAAAGTTACAATATGGTTTCTTTTCTACAATATGGCTTCCCTTGTCAACCTTGTGTTGAGCCAATATCACAATGTCATATTGTTAAAAATGTATCTAAATACTTGTTCTCAATTTCCATCATTGACCAGTAACAAAAGAGTTCACAGACCACACTTTCAGTAGTAGTGGTTAGTGGTTAACTAGAGCTCTTCGGCGGAGTCCTACCAGGCTGTATTACTCTGAGTTTCAGCAGTGTTTGAAAATGTCCTTGGCCTTAGAGACAACTGACACACCTCTATCCCTTTCTTCAAGGGACTAGAGGTATGCTTACCAACCAAAATTCTAAAACATTGTCTCCAACCCAGGGCTTCACGTAAACAATCTGTGAAGTGGTCAGAGTCCCCCAGGCCCCACGCTCCTTCCAGGGCCCATTCCTTTATCTCCTCACACTTTCTCTCCAACCCAACCTGACCCAGAGGTGCACTAAAGTAATGAAAAAGCCACTCTCCCAAGAAAGTCATTTGATAAACTACTTCATGCTATCCTGTTAGGGACTTGATAGAGAAAGGGAGAGGATAAGAAAGGAACTTGACTTGCAAAATAGTATTAAAGAAAGAATAATGCTTAATATAAAGAAATATTAGATAGACAATTGCAAGGATTGATGCGAAATTGGAACCCCATATGTTGCTGGTGGAAATGTAAAATGGTGTAGCTCTTTGAAAAACAACCTTGCCCTTTAAAAGCTCCCAGTTTCCCCATCGGGGAGAAGGTGTTTAGAGCGCAAGCTCTCCTTCTCCATTCTTCGATCAACAATAGTTACTGCCCTGCTATTCCAAAATCAGTCTTCTTGTGTTGGAGCGACCCCCGGCAAAAGGACCCACCTGCAGGTCACTGGTCCCTTAGGGCTTGGTAACACAGATACTGCCAGAAGCATCACACATGTGGGGATAATCCCTATGTAGAATATATATAAATAAATTTCTTAAACTGCATGGACAAAAAGACTGGAGTAACTTCCCTTACAATGTGAAGAGGGTTGCCTTTGTTTTGTGAAACTAAAGACTTCTTTTTTCTGCTCAAACCAATTCTTCATTTAAAATGTGTTCTTTCAATTTTTTTTTTCATTTTAGAATGGAAATGCATGATCCCAAAACATACAGAAAAGTGCTCTATACACATGGCCCTAATCTATCCACATGTTGACCTGTGTTGACATGAAAATCCAGCTCTTGAAAGTGCTGAAGACATTATTTTCAGCAGACAGGGATGGTGTTCTCTTGCCTTATGGAGGTTGCTAATGAGTTATAGGCCACAGGCGCTGGCCACTGGGAGGTCCTACAGGGAGAGAACGCCCCATGACGCTCCAGAGACCCCTGTATCAGAGCCAGAGCAGGCCCGCCCATTTACTCCTTTCAGACATAGCTCGTACTGACAGTTGGGTTTATAATTCTAGGTCCACTCAACCTGCCAAGAGAGAGACTTAGAGGGAGCATTCATTTGGGATTCATTTGGGGGTGGCCTTTTAAAGTGTCCTGGCAAAGACAGGTTCTGCTGGAGGGTTTGTGTTTGTTTGCTTTTTCACGGCACTCCTCTTTCTTCCAAAACTCACTTCTCTCATCTACGAATATAGTGTCCTCAAACAAATGACAAATTTCAGGTACACATAACTGCTTTACTATTTACAGAGCATTTGCAATGTAAATACAATGAGCTCAAGAGTATTCTTGTGTAAAGTGCTAACAAATATTTGTTCTGCTGAGGAGAGGCACAGCGCTGGCAGCCTCGCCAAGAATGGCCCGGGTGAAGGCCACGGGCCTCCTGCTCTGTGCTCCCCTCACACTTTGGCAGCCTCGGCAGCTGACCTCGAATTCGGTGAAATTTAAAAAACACTTAGTCACAAATGGATATTTAAACAGTTTCATTCCTTGGCTTATCTCAGAGTCTGTGTTTCTAAAACAGAACTTCGTGTAAGAATAAAATCGTGCTTTCCTTCATGCGCTTGCCTGTTTGAAGGCGCCCATCCCTGAAGCCGTGCTAGGGTAGTGGGGACCACTGTTTGCCGAGCCCTGCAGAGCCACTCCTGAACCCATGGTGCTGAAGGCATCCCGGGGTAAAGGCGCCCCTAAAAGGCACAATGAAATCTCATGACAAAAGGAAACGACAGAGGCAATTTCCTCAGTGAGGTCCGTCTGGGTGCAGAGAGGAGAGACAGGGAGGAAAGGAGGCAGGAAAAGTGAAGAAGAGAAGGGAAGAGCTTTTCTACAATGGAAACGCCAAAGTATCACACCCCTTCATGGCCTCCCACTGCTGTAAAGATGAGACAAAACTCCTGTCTGTCCTCTAGGGCTGTGTCATCTGGCTGCCCCCACCCCATCGCTCCATCTTGCCCACCTCTCCCCTGCTCTCAGTGATCCAGCGCACTCACCTCCCTCCCTCCCAGACCAGGTCTTTGCTGTTTTCCCCCTTCGCCTAGATAATAGGCTACCAGCCTTCAGATCTCAGCCCAAGAGTCAGCTCCTCAGGATACGCTTCCCTGATTTCCCTACCTAGGTCACATCCCCCCATTATAGGCTCTCAGCTGTCCTGTACCTCTCCTATCAACACTAGTCACTCTTCTAATTCTGTAGCTGTGTGACTATTTGATAGTCTCCCTCCCTTGATAAAATTGTAAGCCCATGAGGGCAAGAGCTGGAAATATCTTTGCTCACCATTGTGCCTTCAACAGTGTCTGGAGCATAATAGGCATTTAAATATTGAATGAATGAGTGACTATATGAACGAATGAAGCTAGGACTCAATAGACTCCATACACTCCACAGCGTGTTTTCTTAAGTGAGCAATTGCTGGAAACGGAAAAGCCGGGTCATGTAAAGAGGTAGGGAAACAGCGCCGTAGGCGGAGGGATGACCAAGCGCAAAGACTCCGTGTGTCCGCGGAAGGGAAAGGGGCCTAGTGGGGTAGAATGAACAGGGGTGCTGTGCTCAGAGGCCATGGAGCCTGGGAGGCTCTGCTGCTCACTAGCTGTGTAACCTTAACCTCTCAAAGCCTCGTCTGAAAATGAGGATAACACCTACTTTATAGCATTGTTATGAAAATTAAATAAAATAATCCTTGAAAGTACTTAGACTGGCACGCAGTAAAAAGTAACTAAAACTAATGTCTTGCAGGATCTGAGAGCTCCAAAATACACAGATCTTTATCCAAGAGAGATTTTCTCCCCCACCCGCTCTCTCTTCTTCCACCCCTCCCATCCCTCTCTATCCCTCTCTCTCTCATTCTGAGCCTCATCACCTCCCAACTTCCTGGAGTATATTTGCAGATATACTGGTTGTGACCCTGACATTGCCCCCATCCCCACTTCACCTCATCCCCCAACACAAACACATACACACACACGCAGACGCTCTGTGGCAATGTAATCCCTATAAATTCCACATTCCTGTGCTGTTTAGCTGGTCACTGCTTTAAAACAAATCTCAAAGACAGAAAGAAACATTCTAAATCCTCATTTAATTTTGCAGAGGTGTTTTTAACTTTTATCTTCAGATATCTAGGATTTCAAAGTTTCTCTGTGCACACAGTTAAGAGAAAAGGCGAACTAAGACAGAAAGAGTCAATAAGAAAAACAGAGTTTACTTGGCAAAGATGCAGAAATATGCTGCCTGAGACTACTACTCATGAAAATACATTAAAAAGAGATCCCAGAAAAGCCTTCAACTCCCAGGCAGAGGGGTATAAAAGCCCTGTTTTTTCAAATTTGTAAATATTCAAGGAAAACAATTTTTTAACCTAAATATGATGGAGACATCCCAGCATATACATGTTTTGGGGCAGTCCAGCAGCATGCTCGTCAACTCTAAAGACAGATTGTCAATATTCCATACCAGTATTCTTGATTTAAATAGCGAGGAGCAGCAGAAAACTTCAGTTTAAATCTCACAGGTTTTCCTATTTGCTGCTGTAAGAGCCCATAAACATATGTATCTTTGGAAAACTATCATGTGTTTTCAACTTCCTGAAGAATTCTTGTAAAATATAACTGAACCACATTACCCTTTGTCCTGAGCTTTTATTCCACTAATGGACAAATTGGGAGGAGGCTGAGAACAAATGTGCTATTAATTACCCAGATGGCTTTTTAATAGAAACTTGGATTATTCTTCAGCCACTCAACATTGTCCAGAAATTTCTTAATAATGCTGGTGTACAAGGCATTCCTTCCAGGAGAATAAAGATCTCATTGACCGGCAGGCTCAGTTATGTCAGGTTAGTTTAGGAGACGTAGACAAAGAGTGGGTATTGTATAGACCAGAGAGAATGACATGCCATATCTGAGCTGCCCGGTCTCCCCAGCAATGACAGATTTTCTAATTCACTGCAGATTCTCACAAAACTGGGTGGTCAGCTTTGGAGAGAACCAACAGTGGGTCTATTGATTCTGGGTGGGAGCAACATAATTCTGAATTAACCTGAATTGATTCAATACAACAGAGTCTTGGTATCGGATTAAAATTAGGATTAATACATTAAATGTTAGGTCAGAATGTTAAGTCCCAGTGCTGAAAGACCTACATGAAGTAAGTCGAAGCTAATGCAGGCAGGTATTTTAGCCAGAAGATAATTTGTACTTTTAGACTCTTGAAATACATCACTCAAAACTCACTGGCACAGATGAAAACTTTTATGATACTATGCGTCGTGTTATGGTTTTGCTGCTTAGATCATAAACAGTCATTTTGAATGTGTGCCTTTTTTCTTAAGTTCATCATTTATATATATAGAGAGAGAGAGAGAGAGAGAGACGGAAGCTTTCATCTGACACAGTAATGGCTGAGAGACAGCCTGGCTCATTATTTGCTCTTGCTTTTGTAAAATTATCTTGCCAGGGGCAAAATCTGCTGCTTGGAGCTTTCCAAGTAGACAGCAATTAACTTTCACTGTGCTTTTTAGCAGACACATGCTGCTGTTAAATCACGAAGGATGCAAACTACCATTTTGAATATGCTTTCCCAACGACTAGATGAAAGTATTTATCTTTAGGAAAATAAGAAGAGAACGAAATACCTTACAGTTTCCTGGAGTCATGATTTTGACATAAAAATTTATATACTCTTGATGTTCAAACCATATAAAAAATATCCAAATAGTTATGTCTACAGAAAAGAATATGAGCATTTGTTGCAAAATAACCCTGGAACAACCAAGCAAAAAAGTTCACAAATGAGCTGAGGTAAAAAGAAAATATTTGGAAGCAATAACACTGAACGTGACATTTTGTTGTAGAATACATTTTCTTAAATATTTAACATCACTTAGATATTTTCCTCTTACTGCATACTTTGCCTTGCCTAAAAAAATGAAGACATAAAGGATTGAAATGGCCTTTAACGGTTATTTAACGCATTAAAGAATACTTTTTCCATTTTAAAAAATGAGATGCTTGTACTCAAATCTTGGTAATTTATAAAATACACCTCTTCGTCTTCCTCTTTGTTTTGACCTTTCTCTATTCGCCTTGTCGTGTGATCGCCCTAAAGTGTAATCAACAAGGGAAATTTTAATAAATTCTAGAAGACTCTTGTCAGTATCGCTCTGTGTGCTGTAACTCAGTCACATTTTCATTTAAAGGCTTCACTTATTAGCAATCATAACGGTAGGTATATTTTGTCTTCATCGAGGCAGGATATATTTTCAGGTCTTCAGATGGACCTAATCATGAGTAACTTCTGATTTATAGTTTCAGTTTGGGGTTTAACCTGCCAAGGGCTCTTTGCCAAGTCTTACTATCTGAAATACAGTTTCCATTTCCATTTTCCATTTTGATCCAAGTTTGTTTTCCCAATGCTGCGTCAAGCCTAGATTTTTAACACCTGCACACTGACCCCTGGTGGCAGAAACTAGACCCAGCCCAGCCTCTTGAGCTTCAACTTAACAGCCCTCCTTCAGGTGGAAAGTTCCCTCATTGAACCACTCCACATCAAAACCCATTGGTCCCATATCTCATTCTCAGAGCCCCGCGAGGTAACTCAGTTAACTAATTTAACGTAAGTTGTGAATGTGAATTTCCATCCCTCCCCCAGTGTTGCAATGTTTTACATGGAAGGAGTTCCTCATACCCAGCTGGACAGCAGAAAACTTTTGAGCAGGGAACCTTCACAGGCAAACCATATCACAGGGGTCTTCTATTCAACATACTCCCCAGACTGGCCTGAACCAGGGACACTTGCTAGAGTCACACAGTAAGAAGAACAGGGCCTTTACAGTTAGGCCCCAGTTTAATCCTGATTTTTTTTGTTTACTAGCTATGTGGTCTTGGACAAGCTACGCCACCTTCCTCAGTTCTCAGTTTGCATATTTGTCAAACAAGGACAGTGATATTTTACTCTGAAGGATATTGTAGGGAATATGTATGCAAAGTATCTGGAATATAAGTTCTCGAATAAATGTTTGACATTGTTATTTCCAATGGAAAGATGGGGGCACTTATATTTATGATGATCATATTTTGTGTTTCAACAACTGTGTATTCAGGACATGAAAAGTGCAAATGACATAGGGGGACAAAAGGACAAAAACATTTGAGGTCAAAATTGTCCCCCAAATATCTGGGTCCTAGAGGCAACACGCCTGTAGTGTCTGCTACACACTTGGAAAAGTGCACGTGGAGTTGGAGGATTTCTCAGGCTAGAACTAGAGCACTACATACAAAAGAGCGTGGGGGTTCTCAGCTGTAGAAGGTCTGTGGGCTGCTGGGTGTAGCTTCCAAAAGAATGCTAGTTAACAGCAAATCAGATTTCTTAAGAAGCCCAGAGAAGAGGCAACTCTGACAAATGGACAAGTGTTCAAGAGATGTTTGTTTACACGGACATCTTCTAACACAGTAAATAAGATAATAAGAACGCACACTCCTTTGTAGCAGTCATAAAAGCTAGGATGGAGTTAGGTAGTGTCTAGACGCCTTTGATCAAAAAACAGGGATTAGTGACTGCTGAATTTACTAACACAATTTTCCTTCCTTTTCTCCAATTATTTCTATTTTCAGCCTTCACTTTTAGGATTTAGTTACAGCATCTTGCACTGCTTAGTCAGCAGACATGTGCCGTTCGGAGGATGCCATGATCCCCTTTTTCAAAATTAAATTTTGAAGCCAGAAGTGTCAAGTTTCACTTCTCATTTAATGTAATTCTGTGAGATTTTACTCGGCATTATAAGGCCAAGTCAGTGCCCGCTGATAATCATGTGTTTTCACTCTTTAAGCACACACTGACTCATGCAAGGTCTTGCACAATACAAGGTCATGTTATTAATTATTTTCCCATGCACTATCTACTACAAACCTTTATTAATTAAGTAAATACTCATAAGAAAACACGGAGAGATACAGGCCAAGACCCACATGTACATATAGTTTAGTTAGAGCGATTCAATCTATGCAAATTAACAATGATAAAGTATTATAGTATAAATTACACCAAAACATCATTATAACACTTTTTAATCATTATGTGTTTCCTAAGAAAATAATTTGTACCAAATGCCATGCTGGCAGGTATTTTCTCTGACTGCATCATTTGTCTGACCTAATGTTGTATTCCCTACAGGTCGGGATTTAACAACAGACCATCCATCGTAGGTGGCCCTGCATTTGCTATTTTCTGCAATTTCAGAAAAACCTCTGATTACGAGACAGGCTCAACTCTAAGACGGCCTGAAAACAGGGTCCAGGGGGCGATTTTACAGAAAGATTCCTGTGTGTATGCTTATATGCCAGGGTGATGGGATATAGAGGCGTCACCTAATTCCTTTCTTCTGAAGCTCGCGGTAAGGGAACGCTCCGATTGTGTCTCCTCTCTTCAAACTCCTCCTAACTTGCCACAGCTAACTGGTCACCCTTTCACAGAGAGGGTGGCTCCTAGACAGACTTAGCGGCTGCTAGGAGAAAGGAAATTCCTCATTCAATCCTAGCTGCTATAGGATGTAAACTGAGACTCATGGGGAACAGAGACCATAAAAAAGACGAGGATTGGTATTCGTAGAGATGATCCATAGCTGTGCTGAATTTTCCCTGCCGGGACTAAGAACTGGAAACTCAGATAAGACCCCACACTCTCATTTACTCTTCTTCCTGGGCAGTTTTTCCTCTCATAATTTTATAGCCTTAACATTCTAAAAAAGATTTCGTTTGTTCTTTTTTTTGACTCACAGAGTTTCCCCATGTTTGGGAAAATTCTTTGCTCTCTAGAAGAACCCAGTTGTTTTTCTCTTAGGCTAGGCAATGTTTTACACTGTGAACTGGATCTCATTTGCTTACCAGGATGGATTTATTCTCCTTTTTTTAACACTTCTGTGACAGCTCCTTCCTCAGATGAAAATCTGGTTTGGGTGCAGCTCTCTGAAGTGAAATACAACTATTTGGGGGGAAATAATTCTCTCAATCTCTAAGAAGTACAAGTTTGCCTGATGTATATGTGGAAGATGAACTTGAACATTCTGCACAAGACAAAGACTCATAGAAACATGGTAGTTTTTTGAATTATTTGAAGCTTAGACAATTATGAAACATTTTTATTTATTCTTTTCAGAAAATACTCAGATGTATAACCCTGAATTCTTAAAAGTACTAATGTGTGCTAGTAATAAGAATATAACTACTAAAAATATCTTTCCTACTATAGGAAAAAATTAAAATCTGAAGATAGCATTTACTATACTAACAAAATCATCAAGTTTTAAAATTAGACTTTAATTTAATTTAAAATGCCATTGCCATAGTTCCTGATCTCTGAAAATTTTCCTAAGTCTTTATCTGGAAAATCACACTCAAATCTCCAAACTCCTAGCCCAAGATTTTAACAAAGGAGCTTTACTTAGAATTTCTTTCCCCAAAGTCTGTTAATTACATGGGAAAGAAAAAAAGAAAGCAGATTTCGGTAAAGAAAGACCTATTACCTTTCATTGCCATTTAAAAGAAAAAAAAATCTTTTGGCAGTTGGCAATGGTGCTTAAAACTTAAACATTTTAGTTTGGTATTACTTTGCATTTAGCCAAATATTTACCTTTTTCAAAACTGGCTTCAAAAAAAATTTGTCCCAGTTTTCCTTTAATTTTTGAATCAAAATGTATTTCAAGGAAAATTAAATCCATATGTTCCTAGTTTATTCCTCTTAATTCTTCAACATTTTGTTTTGGAAGATGATCTGGAAGCTAAAAAGCTTTAATCCATTTCCAGATTTTGTCATTTAATTATTAAATTGTATTTGACCAACAATTGTTAAATTATGACTTTCAAAAAACGAGTATTTATTACAATCAAGAACACGGTAGGGCTGGCCCCGTGGCACAGAGGTTAAGTTTGCACATTCTGCTTTGGCGGCCTGAGGTTCGCCAGTTTGGATCCCAGGTGTGGACCTACACATCACTTGTCAAGCCATGCTGTGGTAGGCGTCCCACATATAAAGTAGAGGAAGATGGGCACAGATGTTAGCTCAGGGCCAGTCTTCCTCAGCAAAAGAGGAGGATTGGCAGCAGATGTTAGCTCAGGGCTAATCTTCCTCAAAAAAAGAAAGAACACTTTAGATCTTAAAGAAACACTTTAATAAATGAATAAATGAGTGAATGCCAAGTAGAGGAAAACTCAAAGCCATCCCAATAATACTTAAACAGGTTTTTAAACTCTATCAGTAAGTATTGATTGAAAATTTTATCCATGCTGTACGCCTCAAACTTACACAGTGCTGAATGTCAATTACATCTCAATAAAACTGGGGCAAAAAAGAAAAAGAAAATTTTATCCCAGTGCCAGAGAAAGCCTTTCTTTCATTCAGTTATTAATTTGGCCAATATAAATACAATTTTCATAGATTTTCTAGGATATATTATAAATTCCCATATGTTCTATATAAAACACTTTTGAAATGTAAATCTCTCCAGACTTTGAAATAATACACATGTTTACTAAAAGTATGGAAAAGATTGGCAAAATGAACGTCCCATTTAAAATGGGAATATGACAGAAAAAGTAGGTAAGACTTATGAACTGGCCACAGAATGTGACACAGAACTCCATCAACAGCTACCATCTACTACGAGCTTATTATGTGCCAGGCATTGTGCTCTATGCACCATACACGTTATTTTATTTAATCCTCATAAAAACTCTAAAAAGTCAATGGTACTTTTATCCCCATTTTGCAGATCTGAAAACTGAAGTTTAGAAAGGTTGACTAACTGATCCCAGGTTACACGGTTGGTCAGGTGAGGCCTGGTTTAAACCTCAGGACTGTGTGTGTCCAAAGCTGGCACCCATACACGTTCCTAAATGCAAAGGCAGTGAGGGAGGGCTTTAAAATCAAGGAATGCAGCTGTGACTGCAACAAGCGGTCACTTCCCCCTTTTAGGATTTCCACAGCCCACTCTGCCCTTGGACTATTACTCCCGCCTCTGCCTGTGGGCTGTTTTTAAGTTACCAAGGAAGGTAAGTAAGAGATTAACGTCAAGGCTGCTGTAAAACATAATGCTGTAAAGGTTCCTCTAATCTGGATCCAGATATTATCCAGGCAGATCATAGAAATGTTCCTGGGGAACCACAAAAGTCAAATATACTTATCAACCATGATCACTGTTTAACTAGCTGCAAGGTGATGTGTTTCTAGGATACAAGGAAGCATCTCGTGTCTCTATTACCCAAGGATTAGACTGATCCCACTGGTACAGCAAGAGCTTGCTTAAGACACTTTCTTAACTTACATGGAGACTAGGAGAACTCATAAATGAAAATACAACTATTCAATAAGCACGTTACCCAAATGGAAAAAATAAAACCCTTTTCAATGACAAAAATCATGATTTGAGAGCACCAGGTGTGTGGTTCCTTATCTAGGTGGAAGTTAGCTACTTTGGGAGAGAAGTTAGAGAATTTGGGAGAGAATATCATTCTTTTTCTCAACAGATATATAGATTGTGATTTCCAGTCTGCAACGTATACAGTTTTATTTCTCCAGGTTGCCTCTCCAAGAAAAACAAAGTGAATACCTAGTAATTGTGAGCTGAAAGTAGCCAAATTATGGAACAAAAGTGTCTATTAGTTTTGTGTTTAGATAGACAACCTATCAAAGGGAGTTTCAGACCCCTGAGTCCAGAGAGATGGAGAACACTAACTTTCAGCAAGGATGGCCTTTATAATTACTCTCATGGCTTACAGAAGGAGAATTTAGAAGTTTCGAGACCATTATCAGAGCCACTTCCACATCCAGTTTTAAGATATGAGATACTCAATTTTCTTTCACCTGAGGTTTCTTTCCCGTAAAACCCCCTCATCATATTGAATTGGCCACAATTTCCAACCCAGATTTCACTTTATTTGTTTTCTTAAGGAAATTCATTCCCTTCAGATGTGCTGCCTCTGTTGGCTTGCTCTGGAATGATTACAACCTGCTATGTGTTTATTTTCAGTTTTGTTGAACCCGTAAGCCTGCTCAGTACCAAACTCAACGGCCAAACTCAGCAGCCTAACTCAGACCTTTTCCTACCTGGAGCTAACTAACCCTTATCTTCTTCTCCCTAGATACAAATCCTACATATTTTTAAAAACAGCTCAAGTTCCCCTTTTTCTGTCGAAGCTTTCTCTGATAATCCTCACTAAAATGTTTGCTTCTTTCTATGACTCTCCCCCTCTCTAGCACTCATGTGGCATAATCATGCATTTCCTGGCAAAGTTAATAAACTTTTTATGTCTAAACATCATAATTGCACTTAAATTAGTAGGTCCTCAAGTGAAGAAATTAACACACAACAAAATCAATCTAAATCCTCCCCAAATTGCACCTGCTCCAGCCCCCAGCATGGTGCCTTCCACAGGGCAGGACCTGCTAAGTAAGTCAGAATCTAGGTTCTCTTCACTCTGCACACAGCTCTCCGTGATAGAGTTACTCGGCTTAGGTTGGTACTCTTTTTTTTTGGTTTTTTTTTGAGGAAGATTAGCCCTGAGCTAACATCTGCTGCCAATCCTCCTCTTTTTGCTGAGGAAGACTGGCCCTGAGCTAACATCCATGCCCATCTTCCTCTACTTTATATGTGGGACACCTGCCACAGCATGGCTTGCAAAGCGGTGCCATGTCCGCACCCGGGATCCGAACCTGTGAACTCCAGGCCACTGAAGCAGAACGTGAGCACTTAACCACTGCACCACCAGGCCGGCCCCAGGTTGGTACTCTTTAAAATGCAACCAGAAGAGTCTAGATAAACAGTGGAAAGCTCAGAGAGCCCAGCTGCCCAGAGTCAACCCAGGGGCTTTAGGAGGACTCTGGGGAGCTAGGTTGTTTATTCTTCTTTCCCCCATTAGGATGTCTCACAGTCAGCTTGTTGTGCACTGTTTTTCTTTCACACAAGCAAAATTATCTTTATAAAGTAGATTTATGTGTACTACCTTTGGTATCTTTTCCCCCTGAACCAAAGTCTTCAAGATCTGCTGGCACTGGGCTTTCTTTAAATAAAGTTGACTCCAGGGGCTGGCCCCGTGGCCGAGTGGTTAAGTTCTCGTGCTCTCCTTCGGCAGCCCAGGGTTTCGCCAGTTCGGATCCTGGGTGCAGACATGGCATGGCTCATCAGGCCATGCTGAGGCAGCATCCCACATGCCACAACTAGAAGGACCCACAACTAAAAATATACAACTACATACCAGGGGGTTTGGGGGAGAAAAAGGAAAAAATAAAATCTTTAAAAAATATATGTATAGATATATATATAGTTGACTCCAGATCCTAGGCTTGTCTTTAGGTTTGACTTGGGCAACATTTTGAAATTAGAAAATAATAAAGCTGGAAGTCGCTCAAAAAGTTAAGCATAGAATTACCATATGACTCAGCACTTTCAATCCTAAATATATACCCAAAAGAATTGAAAACAAGTATACAAATACTTGTACACAAATGTTCATAATAGCACTATTCACAGTAACCAAAAGGTCAAACAACCCAAATGCCCATCAATGGATGAATGAATAAGTAAAATATGTTACATACCTACACATCTGGAATATTGGAATATTGCTCAGCCATAAAAAGAAGTGAAGTACTGATCCATGCCATAACCTCAGAAGTACTATGCTACATAAAAGCAGCCAGACACAAAAGGTCACATATTGTATGATTCCATTTGTAGAAATATCCAGAATAGGTAAATCCATAGAGACAGAGCAGATTGGTGGTTGCCAAAGGCTGGTGGACGGGGGAGTAGGAAGGACTGCTTAATGGGCATGGAGTTTTATTTTGAGATGATGAAAAGGTTTTAGAACTAGATAGAGGTGGTGGTTGCACGACGTTGTGAATGTACTAAATGCCACTGGATTTTACACTTTAAAATGGTTAGTTTTATGTTGTGTGAATTTCACTTCAATGAAAAAATAATAATAAAGCTTGTCTGGTGCCGATAGCTCCTATAGCCCAAGGTGTTCCAGAAGCAGAGGGAAGGGGAGCCAAACTCAGGCAGGGAAACTCTGGAGAAGATTACATCTCAGCCAAGACCTGAGAGACAAGCAGGCTTTAAACTAAGCATGGAAGGTAGATGCAGATGAGGAAAAGAAATGGGAAGAGAACAATTCTCCCGGAAGAGGTTGTGTGGATGATGATTTAATAACATAACACTGACACAAATTATTTCTCCTCTCCCATCAAGTCAAATTAACAAGCATGTATTAATCATCTACTATTTCTGGGGAACCATGCTAGGTGCTGGGAGAAACACAGGCAAAAATGGGCAGTCTTACCAGAGAAATGAAACTAGCATTTACTGAGCACCCTCTATAGGATGGATATCTTACATACATTATCTCAACTAATTCTTTAAACAGACCGAAGAGATGAGTCTATATAACCGTATGAAGTTAAGTAACTTGCCCAGTACTACACAGCTTGCAAACAAGAGATGAGAGGCGAATCTAAGTGTGTCTGACTCCAGAGCCTCCGTCCCTGACACTCCAGCAGGCTGCCAATCATAAAGGACGTAATTCTAGCTACTGGAAGCTGAATAAATTGCTGAGACACCTGTGGAGAGATGTCACAACACAGAGCATGATGCTTTCTGTTGGTGGCAAAGGACACAGAAAGAACTGGGACCAGATCTGGAGAGAAACAGAGGTCCCAGATCCCAGGGCCAAAAGCAGAGGTAAGGAGGAAAAGACTTGGGCATCTTCTGCTCCTGAAACTCTCCCCCAGGCCCCATTATACGGAGTGCAGAGGGTCTGCCCTCTGCACGCTGCACTTACCTGCTCAGAGCACTCCACAGAGTCAGTGGCCGGCCTTGTATTTTATTCATATTCCAGTTCCATCACTTACCGGCTTTGGGTAAGTTACAGAAAGGTGTGTGACTCTCTGTGCCTCAGTTTACACATCTGAAAAACTAGAATGATATTAATAATAATTCTGGATTACATGAAGTAATGTATACAAAGGGCTTACAATATAGCAAGTGCTCACTAAACGTTGTTTTTGTTGTTGACACTGCTGTGGTGTTACTATTTCCCTTATCAGGAATTCTCGGCTTCTCAGAAGGAAGGACCTTGTGTTTTCTTTTTTTATCACCAGCCTCTAGCACAAAGTCTAGAACATAGTGGGTAAATAGAAAGCTTTGATTCAAGGTGGTGGTGAACACAGTGCCCTATTGATTAGTGGGATTTCCAGGACTGAGGCTATGACACCCCCTAAAATGTCATTCTTTTGATGTAAACCCCTTGACAACTGTAAAATAGATTGTTAATCATCAAATATTTATTGAACACCTACTGTCTAACAGGCTCAGCACTGGGGATACAGGGTTCCCTAAATTGCCAGGACTGAATTTAATCCAAATTGTTGATTTGTCATTCGGTTTAGACAGGGAAATAAATAAGAATGCACCCATTTGTACAGCCTCCAGAGAAAAACCTGCGCAGTGTCAAAGTTTTGGCTATCACTACAAAGAAAACATTGCTACTCATGTACAAAACAAACTATGATCCATTAACTCAGCACAGAAGTCCTTTTTGGCTCCAAAAAAGCTGGCACCCAAACAAGTTTTGTGGTCACACTGCCAAAAAATACCTGGCCGATACATTTTAACATCCTTCCTTGTTTTCTTTCGGACATATTTCAGTAATTGGCTGTCTGCAGGTACAAGATGCTTAAGGAAGTGATCAATCTTTCATGAGACTATTCTACTATTCCTTAATGCACTACAATAAAAGCTTGAAGGGGCAGGCACCCTCATGTCAGTGCATGCTTCAAGGAAAGGAAGTTTTAATATGAGATAAGTCTGATCACATGATAGCAGCTGATGATGAAATCTCTTTTCTAAAAGAAAGCGACCCAACAGAACAAAACCACTCGCTGGGAAGAAAAAAAAAACAAGCCCACCTCTAAACCTAAAACCTCTTTTTTTTTCTGGTAGGAGGCCAGATGGGATCCTCGACCATCATGAAACACTACAGCTGGAAGCTGAATGGTGCCTCTATACCCCCAGCCCCCCATATGTAGATCCTGGAGATGAGAAAGGCTCTTGTTTGCTGTCTGAAGCAGGTGTGGTTGGACTAAATGGGTAGAAGATGTCCAGCTGGAAGAACCCATCAACCAGCTGCCCAGGGCAGTCTGCTTAGATAAATACCACCTGTTACTAAACAGCCAGAGAAAAATTAGTCATATCCCAGAAACCTGCTGATTCTCTGTCTCATGTGCTGAGGCTTTTGTGTCTTTCGACATCCCAAATCCCATGTGTATCTCAGAGCGATGGTCATATTCGCTGTGCTTAATTTGATTCTGGACAATGACAGAGGCTTTTGGAGCATTAAGTGAAAGTATTTTCTAGGGGCTGGGAGCACATACATGAGAGAATAATAAAAGGCATTTTAAATGTGAAAATCTCAGTGTCCTATGAAGTCTGGCCATCTTGAAGGATGCGACATGGCCTGTCACTCTCTCTCAGTGACCCCCAGCTGGACCATCCTCTCTTGAGCACTGAGTATGATGAAATACACAGACACACACACACACAAACATGCTCATACACACACACTCTCTTGCTTGTGCTGTTCCCGTACCTGGAAGGTCTTCTCCTCAACTTTCCAAATCCCACTCTTTAAGACCCAAATCAAATCCTGCTTCTCTTGGAGTCTTCCCTACAAATTTTTAGCCCAAAACGATTTTCTCTGAACTGCTACAGCACTGAAAGTCCACACTGAACATTTTATCGCTTGAACCTGTTGCTTTCTACCCTTGTCCCAAGTAAATCTCATCTGCCCAGCGAGACTCCTTGAGCGTAAAGCCCATCCTTCTGAGGCCTAACCATCAACCAACACAAAGCTAGGCAGATAGCACCTCAACAAATGTGTTCTAAACTGAAATAACACTGACCTCAAAAGTTATGGGGCTGGCCCCACGGCCGAGTGGTTAAGTTCATGCATGCTGGTTTGGTGGCCCGGATTTCACAGGTTTGGATCCTGGCCTCAGACCTACACACAGCTCCATCACACCATGCTGTGGTGGCATTGCACATAGAAGGATTAGAATGACTTACAATTAGCATATACAACTACGTACTGGGGCTTTGGGGCGAAAAAGAAGAGGAAGATTGACGACTGATGTTAGCTCAGGACCAATCTTCCTCACCAAAAAAGTTATTTTAGGATGATGGAAAGATAAAATGCTAGATCTAAACTAGAGATCCTACTTGAAAAGGCCTTTAATGATTTTCACCTCGGGCCTACTAGAAGTCAACGTGCTGGAAACCCTGGACATGTAGGCAGAAGGCTTGGGACTGAATCCTGGTTTTTCTTGTTACTGACTTCATGTTATTAATTATTTTAACAGTATCAGTTTCCTCATCTGTAAAATAGAACTCACAATGTTTAAGTCAGGGGACCTTTGGGAAGCTCCAATGAGATAATTTATCACTATAGTGTTTATATGCATTACCAAAATCATGCATTAATGGTTCTTAAGTAAATTGCACAATTCCTTCAACATCAAACTGATTGGAACAAAATGGTTTATTATTCTAGCCTGATTTTTTAGGCTTCACAAACTTGGCTGACTATCAAAATCATCTGGGGACCTTGTTAAACTGCGGATTCCTGGATCCTAATTTTCGAGATTCTGATTCAAAGGTCTCGATAGGCCCAAGTGAATGTAGCAATTAGCCAGGGTCAGGAACTACTGGATGAAATCATGTTTGTCCACATTTGTTTTGCCCAGTATCTGACTAATGAATAGCTATTGGATTATAGGTTGTTAGAAATATATCTTAAACTGTAATAAACACATTGATAATGGCATTTGGTGCTATTCAACTGAAAAATAGTTTTTACCTCCTAAATCTTTCTCATAACTAAAATATATATATCACGTACACACATATGCAGGAGGTTTAATGCGGGTGTGTGTGTGTGTGTGTGTGTATGTGAATTTCCTGGAGGTACGTGCTGTAATTATCCAGTAAGCCGGAACCTCTCATATATCAATTTATCTCTGTAATCTGATCATTTGCTGCAGTCAAGGTATGTCCCATTTCTATTCCTCCACAAAGTTCACTCAAGTTTGTAAAACAATTCCTCCAACTAAGAAATACGACAGTACATTTCAAAAGGGAAAAAAGAAAAATGACATACCAAGAAAAAAAGACAACATCCTAAGCGTGTGAAACCTACTTTTTAAAGGAGCAATTTTGGGTACTTTTCTACCCTAAAATCAGCTTAGATCAAGCAGTCTTGAGCTGAGAAGACAGGCACTGCTAAGAAAGCCCTCAGTCCAGGGCATTTTCTCCCTCAGCTGGGCAGGGGTCAAGGCAATCAATAGTAGTTTAGACTAAACAGGAAGAAAACCAGCTCAATTAATGTGACAGACACAGGAATGGTCATCCCATTTAGAAACAACAAAAGATTGAAAAGAATTTAGCTGCTGATGGTTGGCTAATAAATGCAGACAAAAAATTGCATCTTCCATCCTTTTCAAAGGTATCTGGTAAATTCACAAGATTTACAATCATTGTATTGCACATAAGTTCCCCACAGAGAGTTCATGAAAATCAACTCTGCTTCTTTTTAAAAATTACCCCAGACACGGTTTCTAGTATAGAGGAAGCCGAACATCCCTTGGTCTGGGCCCCCCAGTGTAAGGAAAGCCACGAACTCTTTCACAGGAGCAGATTGTTTCAACTTAATTGAATGAAGTAAACTTGGGGAAATACCTGACATTGCCAACTTGACCTCTGCTAAGCCTTCTGAACTTCAATCGCTGGCCTCCAACACAAAGCTTTCTATTAGGCTCTCAGCTATTTCCCCTGATTACACAGGTAGCTTATCTTAAGGATTCCATGGTTTCAGTTATCATTTCTGACCTGACTGTGAGACAAGCATTATTTCCGTGCTGGGTTTTATGACTAAGCCTGCAGAGGTATTTGCTGCTTTGATTGAGTCAAGAGCGTCTCATTTCAGTTTCTTACCCACCAAGATCTGATCACTTATTTTAAAGAAAAAAAAAATAGTTTTAATTTAGGAGAACACAAGTGAAAAAGCTCAAACGAATTAGCACTAGTCAGAAACTGCCCAAAATCATTACCTTTGGTGTTTTATATAGATTTCAAAATTAAAAATACAATTTGTGATATGGGGCAATAAAGATGAGATTGTTCCCAATAACAAAGTGCAGTAAGTAAAAACAAAACAAAAGATTGAATTTCTCGAACAAGCAGCATCGCTCATTCCTCTAGTTCCCTTACAGAAGTTGGAGAAATCGAGGTTAATGTTTGAAACATTTTGAATTAATTACCCAACCTAGCAAATAAAATATGCTTGAATCTGAAGTTAAAGACGTAAACAGTAGTTATTTTAAGTGATGTTTAGTCCTAAATAAGCGTCTATTTTTCTTATTATTAACTCTAGAGTACATGTATCTTTTAGAAATGTACCAGAAAAATTTTAAATATATGAAAACATTTAGAATCATCCAGTTCTTTATTGCAAAGTAAAATAAAATATAATTTGCCTTCAGCAGATTGTCAGTGATTAAAATGATTGCTAACAGCCAGTGCCAGCAAACGTGGGGAAAATATATAAATAAAATTATACAAATACAAATATGTGGGGAAAATATACAAATTTTATGGAAAGTAATGTGGTTGGCAATATCTATTGAAATTTGAAATGTGCATACCTTGCAAGGCTATTCATTGAAAAATTGGTTACAATAGCAAAAAGAGGAAAAAACCATTAAATAAAGGAAAAAATAAAAATAAAAAAATTAAATAGGGGAATGGTTCAGTAGTAACAATATACAGTTATTAGAAAGCTAAAAGATTCTGCATGAAGTAACCTAGAAATGTCCATACTATACTTTTAGTAAATAAAACTGAGTATAGATAAATATACTTAATAATATTCTAATTTATCAAATGTATATATGCATATAAAGTATAAACCTAGGAAGGATATACATCAAATACCTAGTCGATAGTTTTTAACGCTGGCTGGAGAAAATGTACGGGCGGAAGGAGTCTTTAGCTTCTCATTTTATGAAGTCAAACATAATGGAGGAATGACAGGTGAATTCTATTTATTTTTATTATTCAGTATATTGCAAAACATTTTTAAACTATAAAAATGTTTAGAAACCAAAAACCTATATTTAACTGAACAGTAAAAGAAGTAAATATTTATTCTCATCATCTGTGGAATAAAACATCTATGAAATGATTGACTTCAATTTAGGGAGCACTACATTTGTTAAAATGAGTAACGTCAACTTGAACTCTTTTCCTTTGCTACCTCTTATAATTGATATCCAGTCAGTCTAAATATACAAACATGGATATTTTATTCCTTTTTCTATATTTGAAATGCAAATTTATTGAAGGAATACACACATTGCTTGTGTTCTAAGTATACATGGTAATTACAAGAGTTGCCTCAAGAAACTTTATTATATTTTTTGGTCCATTGAATGGAAATTATCTTCTTTTAAGTGGAACTGTGGCGGACTAAGGGAGGGAGTATTACAAATTTCCAATAAGTGTTTTGACTATGAGTTATTTCGTTTAGCTTTACAAAATAAAACTTCATATGTATTGACGCATACTCTACTGAAATAAAAGATTATCACACAATAGGTTTTTGTTCATATTTTGCAAAACTATATACCTTATTCCTGAAGCTGCCCAAATTTCTTATCAAGCCAAAAATGTGAACATTAGCCAACCAAATAAGTTTCCACAGCCTCATAAGTACCATAGAGGGATGTTGGTATTGGCCAGAAAAGTACATGAAATCTATTTCTTCTTCCACAAGTGCCTAGAATTTCCTGGCATTCCATTTCATCAGAATACCACTTTAACAGGACGGCTCAGCATGATCAAGCAGACAAGAGTCTTAGGAGTTAATGTGTATTATAACATCCACGCAATTAAGGCAATACATAACTCTAATGTAGTTGTTTACATAATAGAAATATTTGTAAACTAATGTTTATCAAATTTTCTTTCTCCTTTTTTCCCTTTTACTTTTTTGGATAACATTAATTTGGTGTTGAGAAATGTGTTTAACTTTTCTGAGCCTTCATTTCTCCTCTGCAAGATGGGAGTAATACTATCGCCATAAAGGTTTATGTGAAAATCAGGTGCATATGTTGCTTAGAACAGTACATATCTCATAATAAGTGCTCCAAATATGGTAATTCTTGTTAGAATTGATAGGTATTCATGGCAGCAATACTGAAATTAAGAGCAGTGCTACTGTACTCTGCCGTGGATGTAGGGCAGTAAACCCCAACCTCTAGAGAGTAAAAAAAATCAAATCTATTTTCAAGATAAAGATTTTTGGGTCCCACCTACCAAAGAATCTGATCCATTAGGCATAGGAATCTCCATTTTTCACAAGCACCTCCAAGTGATTTGCTTGAGGAAGATTGTCGCTGAGCTAACAACTGTGCCAATCTTCCTTTTTTGTGCCCATCTTCCTCTTATTTTGTATGTGGGACACCACCACATCATGGCTTGATGAGCGGTGCGTAGGTCCACACCAGGGATCTGAACTTGAGAACCCTGGGCCGCCAAAGCAGAGTGTGTGAACTTAACCACTATGCCTCTGGGCCAGCCCCTCCTCCAAGTGATTCTGAAGAGAAGCAATGATTCAAGAGGAAGAGTAGAGGACCTCTAAGGAAGAAAGAGGAACAGAATGCATGCCCCTGCTCCCTCAAGTTCTTCATTCTTTATTAACATTAACTACTTTCTCCTGACTCTGAGACCAAGAAATCTTTTCCTAAATCTAACTGATATTTGTGTTATGCCAAAAAAAAAAGAGAGTCAGATGGTTCTGCCACTTCATCTCCACCAACTCTGCCCACAGTTTCTTCCAACTTTAACAACGTATTCCTCTGTGCCCTAAATGCCCTCAGTGCTCCATCATGTTTCGTTCCTTTGGTTTTCCATTCGTGTTGGTTCCTTTTGGCACTAGTGGTGTAGGACGGGGAAATGTAGCACAACTGCTGTAGACCTGCATCTACGTTCTCTGTATTGATCCGCAATCTAAACTCATTCATAGCTCCATCAGAACTTGAGATTCATATCAGCCCCTATGTCCTCCACGTCGGGCAATGAAGGAACCTCTCACTTGCACGCTTTCCCCTCACAGCATCCCTACTCAGGGCTACCTCCCCTGCTGAACAATGGGCCTACTGAATATCTTGTTCCCAGGCAGAAGGTGAACCCAGGTTTTATGGAGCCTGAAGATTATCCCATTTGGGGGGCACTCTTAGAGACAAAGAATTCAAAACTAACTTACTTCTCACAAAAAACATATGATCGTGCGAATTCAAGGCTAGGGCCCTGCTCAGAGCCTTAGAAGCTGTTATAAACTCTTTTGTGTCTCCCCACCCCCATTCATATAGTGAAGCCCTAACCCCTAATATGACTGTATTTGGAGATAGGGTCTTTTAGGAGGTAATTAAGGCTTAATGAGGACATAAGGGTGAGGCCCTGATCCAATACAACTGCTGTCCTCTTCGTCTAAGAAGAGAGAGAGACACCAGGGATGCACATGCACAGAGAAAAGGCCATGTGAAGACACAGCAAGAAGGTGGCCATCCAAAAAGCCAGAGAGAGAGGGCTTAGAAGAAACCACCCCTGCCAAACTGTGGGAAAAGAAATTTCTGTTGTTTAAGCCACCCAATCTATGGTATTTTGTTACTACAGCCCTAGTTAACTACTACAGAACCAGTTCATGCAACTGAGAGGCACTGAAGCCAGCTTCTGCCTATATCCTTCTCTCCTACCAGGCAGGCCGAATTTCACATCACCATTTCAGCAACTCCAACTCTGACCCTAGACCAGTGGTTCTTGAAGTTTGCTCAACACACCCCTATCCTTAAAGTCCAGCTCAAATATTATACTCTGTGAATTCTTCTCTAATTTCCTTAAATGGAATATTTTTCCCTACTCCATATTCTATACTACAGGTGCCTGTACCTCTATTGCTGGCTTTATTTAATTCTGGCTTATATAGTCATCAGTCATTATTCATATTTTACTATCATAGTCATGTTATCACTCACCTTCATTATATTTATATTAATTCATAATGACAATATTCGTATTTTAATTAGTCATTTAATTTCCTTGTGGGAAGAGACCATGTCTACTTCCATGCCTAACAATACTTTGCACACAGGAGGCCGTCAATAAATACTGATTGAATTAACTGATATTTATAAAAAGCCTTGAGGTTATTAGTGAAGATACCCAAGAAAGTTAATTACCTATCTACTTAGCTGCCTATAGAGCATATACACAAAGTCAAAGAATTTTATATCTAAAAAGGTCTTAGAGACCATTTATTACAAGTTTCTCATTTTACCTTTTTACCAAGCATCACCCAGTGAGTTAATAACAGATCCAGGACTAAAACAGAGGTCTCATGAATCCTAGGCCTCATCCTACCAAGCAACTTGCCAGTCATCCAGACTTGATCAAAAATTGTATATGGAGGGCTAGCCCCGGTGGCCTAGTGGTTAAGTTCAGCACACTCTGCTTTGGTGGCCTGGATTAGGTTCCCGGGCAAGGACCTACACCACTGGTCATTGGTCATGCTGTGATGGTGGCTCATATACAAAACAGAGGAAGATTTGCAACAAACGTTAGCTCAGAGTGAATCCTCCTCAAGCAAAAAAGAGGAGGATTGGCCACAGATGTTAGCACAGGGTAAATCTTCCTCAGCAAAAGAAAAAAGTAGAGAGATACATCCAGCTATTTTAGAATTGTCAACATAGAGCAACCCTCTGATTGTGATTTGGCTTCCACTGGAGGTCTTCCTATATGTACAGAATGCACAGATCTCATCAACATGAACATTGTAGTTTAGATTATCATTTTATTTCTCATTGTGGTTAAATAAATTGGCATTCTAATTTTTTTTAACTTAAATTTGAAGCAGATTGCAAACTTCTTGGAAATAGTTCTACCCCTATAGATATTTAGTTAAACTTGAGCAAACAAATTTCTCTCATTCCCAATTCAAATATAGCAAAGTTACTACTCAGAGTAACTAGCACACACCCAGCCAAACTTGGAACTAACTGGCTCAAGTGAAAGTGAATCCCTGATTTAGCCTCTTTGTTTAAGCCCGTCACTTCTTCACCGGACAGGTGAAAAGGGCTCTGATGGTGATGCTGTTTGGAATGTGGACTACACCCAACCATCAGTTCCTCCCATGCTGGTCTCTGCAGCTAAGCAGTGACGACAGCCATTAGATAGACACTGCGAAAATGAAGTGCTGACGAGAGAGAGGATTTATATCCCATTACCAATCCCCTGAGCCACACCACGAACCTTTAACTAGACATTTTATCATGTTGGTTGCTGCTCTCTGCATTCTAATTTGTCTCTTTTTCAACATGTGGTATCCCAAACTAAAAGCGGTTGAAATATGTTCAGGCAAGACGAGTGCCAAGTCACTGGAAATAATTTTTTTTTCCTGGTTTAGAACATCATGCTTCCATTAACACCGACTGATATCACTTTGAAGGGATTTGAAGGATCTTTCTCTTTTAACAAATCATACTGTTTTGTTGACCTTAATGGCTCTCCAAATACGCTAAGGCATGGAGTGGCAACCTATGGCCCAAATACCAAAGTGGGAGATAACTTGGAGAGAGACGAATGAGTTGTCCTTTGGTAGCCATGAAATCCCTCCATTAGACTTTCTCCAGACCCTCTGCAGGCAGCTCTCCATCCTTCTTCCCCTGAATTCAGCCAGCCCATCTCACCTGTACATCACCTAATCTTAACTAGCGTGTTAAAAGTTGGTCCAAGTAGATATTGGCTTACCTTTTCCTACCCCACCTCACCTACAACCCCACCCACTAGCTCCTAGGTCTCTACATTTTTAAAGTGATGCTTGAGAACAGAAAAAAAATTCAAAACCCAAAGCAATAAAGTTACTCTACCTACTGTGAAATCACATTTTACTTGGGAGTTGGGTTCTAAAGTCAGTGTGAAATATAAAAATCAAGCCTGGTCAAAATGACCACTGGAAATCTTAAGAAGGTGATTGTAGTAGGCAGAATTCTAAAGGTGGCCTCTGGAGATTCCCATCCCTGGTTATTCAATCAAACACTAATCTAAAAACTGCTGTGAGGGGATTGTGCAAAGTCCCTCGTCAGCTGGCCTTAAAATACAGAGATTGTCTGGGTGGGCCTGACCCAATCAAGTGAGCCCTTTATAAGCAGAGCGTTTTCTCAGGCTGCTAGCAGAAGGCGAAATCAGAGGTATTCAAAGTGCCAGAAGGATTCCTAAGCCATGGCTGGCTTGCAGCTGGTGGGGCCATGTAAGAGGATGCAAGATTGGCTGCTAGCTGCTGAGAGCGATCGCTGGCTAGGAGCCAGAAAGGAAACAAGAAACTCAGTCCTACAACTGCAAGAAACTGAATTCTGCTGATAACCTGAATGAGCCTGGAAGCAGATTCTTCCCGAGTCTCAGGATAAGAGCCCAGCCCAGCCAACTCCTGGAGTTCAATCTTTTAAGACTCTAAGCAAAGAACCCAGTCAGAGTAGCCCAGACTTCTGACTTAAAAAAACTGTGAGCTAACGAATGGGTGTGTGTAAACTGCTAAGTTTGTGGTAATTTGCTACACAGAAATAGCAAATAATACAACGCGAGACTGGAAATTCTCTGGATCTGTACTGTTCAATAAGTAGCATGAAGCTATTTCATTTAAATTAATTTGTATTAGTTTAAATTCCTCTGTCACACTAGCCACACATCAAGTACTCCATAGCCACAAGTGGCTACTTGCTACCATATGGGACACTACAGACTATAGAACTTCTCCATCATCACAAAATGTTCTACTGGACAGTACTGCTCTGGAAGATCCAGAAGAACCAGTTTTCTTGCAGCTTTGGCCCAGACAACTATTTCTTTGGTTGAGCAGCAAATCATATAACTGAATTTTACTAAAGGCTGTGTGGTAAGTAAAATACTTATCTTTAATATTGTAATCACATCCAGCCCTGTGAGATGCTCACACCATGGAGAAACGTGGGAAATGAAGACTGATCAAGGGAAATAGATTTCTGTCTTCCATTTCCTGCTCACGTCCAGATGCACGATCAATTTGTGAAATGGTGGGTAAAATGTATATTATTTCCACCCTACCTCTCAGAACTCCCCTAGTTGGAGTTGTTTTAGATAAATGTGCATATAACCGTAATTCCCCTGTCTACTTCCTACTCCCTTTTTGCAGAAGGCTAGCAATCACAATGGGAGCAGAGAACTGAGCCATCTGGGAGAAGAGAACAAGCTGGGACTAACATTGGAGCCTGACTAGCTTTGCAGGAGGAATACTCTGGTCATTAAAGACCAAGTCCAGGGAAGTATGACCCTCACTAATGCTGTGGGGATAGTGTGGGGCACAGACCAAGGAGAAGCACCCAAACTTTAAGGTGGCAACAAGTCCAGAGATCAACTAATGTATTGGTGGTAGGCCACAGAATTGCTTTCCTGAAAGGTGATAAAACTTTGACTAATGGTATATCAGGCATATTTGCCATTTGCACATATTTCATGAACCTAAACAAAATTCTATTTTAAGCCTTTTTTTATTTTGCAGCAGATACCTTCATGCCATGGGGTGTGCTTAGGAATGTGCTCAAGGCTGTGGTAAGACCACAGAGTCAAATGACAAAATATCCTAACAAAACCCTGAAAATCAGATTTTGGCTTAAGCCCTAGCAGAAAAGGGAAATACAGGAATTAGATGAAAGGCCAAATCTGGACTCAAGTCATTGCAGGGAGATGGAAGGAAGAACCAGACACCAGGGCCCTGGGAAGATGGGGAAAATATGGAAAGTAGGTACAACAGACCAAGTCAGAAGGACGAACACCTATGCCTAGCATGGAGCAGACCACAAACATGGATTAATAGTCAAGAAGTCTACAACTCTAGGCTCGAATGGGCCCTTGAACTCAGTTCAGTCTTAGTGAGATAAGTGGGCAATAACAGACCATTTCTAGACCACTCTTCTTGTAAAGAGTAGAGAGAGTTTTCTGTGTCCCACCAGATCCAGCACCCATTGGCCCATGACCTAAGCAAGGAGGTACAGACATCATCACAGGCAGCCAAGATCAAGCTGACACAGGGATGGGACATATGTAGGTAGGGACAGAAAAGCAGATGCTGCCCCACTGCCCTCCACTCCTGGTTTTGTTGCCCAGCACCCAAAGATGTTCCTTATCCAGCAAAAGTTGATCAAAGGCACCCTCTTCTCTCCCCTGTTCGCTCCTATTTCTATTTTGTAGCATTCCCAGCTACTTTCTACTTCTCACTCTTACACTGAGCACTTACTCTATGTCCCATCTTGTTTTCAGCATACTATCAAATAATCCCAGCTCAGGATCTTATAACTCTTTTAGGCCAAGTCCTTTGTATGTGTGTATGCAATATATGTACCAAAGTGAAGTCCTGCAAGCTCACATAACTCTTGTAAACCCACACACTTAATGGAAAGATTAGTGATCAAACACAGCATCCTGGGTCCCCTGACTCCTTATCTGCTAGTCTGGTCATGCTGCTTTCCAGCAGCATTCTAGATTTTTCCAATGTATTTTCAAAGGTGCTATTCCCTTTCATCCTCACAAGTTGGTAGGGCAGCCATCCACCACCATACCAGAGAGAAGACATTGAGCCTCAAACAGTAAGTCACTTGTGCATATTTTGTCTCTGTGATTATTAAAATTAAGATTGGTTGAAATAACCAGTTACCCTCCATATCATTCTCTGGGTCCTCCTTGAAATGAGTTAGATGAAATACCTATATTTACAAAACTGTGTTCTGAGGAAAATTCTCATCCTTTGATGTTCCGTGAAAGAAGAATTCAGTTGCTAGATCCATTTGGAAAAAGTTGGGTTAAAATAAGGGAAAAATGTTTTTTAATTCTCAGACCCTTTAATATCTAAGTGAGAGCAATAAATCTACAAGAAGGCTGATTATAAGGTTTGTGGAATATTTTTCCAGTAAAACAACTTTTACCATCTTGAAGACCTTAGTGTTCCACAGAACCTACTTTGGGGAACACTGTCATAAAGTTCAGAAACATAAGTTATATAAGGTGTATTTATAATGTATAAGAGAGCGCTCTATAAATCCGTGTATGAGATTAGTGCCTGAAACCATCTTCTCAACCATTTCAGAAATTTCTATCATTTTTTCACTTAGTTTACTGGATACCTGTCTCTTCTAAACGTTCCTTCCTTCCCTCATTCCTGTGCCCCATCCCAGTTTTTCCTACATGCCCAATAGCAAGTGTTTTTGTATTATCCCAACAGCTTTCTCTGCGTGCCTTTTGCACACTGCTTTTCCCTCTCTCATCTCTTAGCTTACCGTCTCTTCCTCCAGTTGGCCCTGTTCACCTCTTTTTTCTTTAACACCACTTAGCATGCATTAGGTGCTCATTACGTATCCACCACATGCATAAGCCAGGCTTCTATTCTGGTGGAGTTTCGCCTATTACCCCAACCAACTCTCTCTTTTTTTTAATGTTTAAAATTTAACATATCAAGAAAAAAGATTAATTTTATAAAGTCCTTACACTTGTGAACATTAATAGTCACAAAACCAAGAGCTTCTCTGGTTATTTCCAGAGTCATAGTTTGATTCTGTCATCCTGGAAGTAGAGGATTCTGATTGCCACGTGCATGGACATGGGAAAACTTATGCCTCCTACCGTGACCACTGCCTTGCCTACTGCATCCTTTCATGCATTTATCCATCTATTCATTCTTTATTCAACGCATATTTCTTGAGGGTTTATATATGCTCTTGAGGGTCCACTGTGTCAGGCATTAAAGACACCAAGGTTTATAAGATATGGTGCCTGTTCTTGAGGAGTGCGTAGTCTAGTCTTAGGAGATAGGCATATAAACAAGTGATTACATATGTCCTCACGAGTGCTACAAAAAGTATGGAAAGAATCCTGCTGGAGGACCCAAGAACCTTAAGAAGCTGAATAATCTTCACAGGGAATGCAACTGAAAGCACAAGAGAGACACAGAATGGTTTTAGAACATGACAATGTCATACATGTTATAGGTTCAGAAAGCAGAGGGCATTATTTTAATGACTATCCCTGAAAGCTGACTTGGGCAGAAGACGTGAGGTGAAATTTTGATATTCCCAGCTTAGGGAGCCCTAATCAAGCTCGATTTCCGTAATCCTGCAATAGTGAGCAAGTCATTTTAGAGCCAGCAATGAAGGGAGTGGTCCTGTATAGTGGAACATTTTATTTGGTGCTGTTTAATCAAGTGCAGAGGGAATTTGGGGAAATATAACTCCTTATATGGAGATATTCTGTTCTTCTGTCCCTTTTTTTGTCCTGGGTCTTCAAGCCAACTTTCGTGAATTTAGTGAGTCCCCACATAAGACATCCTTGAGGTGGCCTCAGTGCAGAGACACTTTGCCACAGTCTGAAAAACAAACCAGTATGTAGACATGTGTGTAGGAGTTTGCCAAGTGGAGAAAGAAAAGAAGCAGAATTCAAGCAGAGGCACAGCATGAAGAAAGACCCAGAAAAGTGATGGTTTCAGCATGTTTAGGAAGTGTTGAGTTCACTCAGGAAGCCTCAGTGCTATGGAGGGAGATGAGGCCAGATGACAGGTAAGAATCAGACATGAAAGCGCTTGTAAGCAAGCTCAAAAATTTACATTTTTCCCCTCTGGATAACAGGGAAGCCAGACGAGGATCGAAGCAAGAGACTCACATGATCACATTTGCATTTTAAAAAGTAAAATGTTGTGGCATTTTAGAAGATAGGCTGAACTCAGAACAACCAGGTAGCTGAAAACGGGATAAGAAGTTGTTTCAATGGTCTTGGGAGGACGAGGCTGAGAAGAGATGAAAGTCTGAACTAAGGTAATTAGAAATGAAGATAAGAAAAGAGGCAAGTTCATAGAACTATTTCTGAGAGGGAATTAGTGACATACTGAAGCCATCTTGTACCAACTTGCAAGGATCAATTATTACATATTCAGAAATGTTGTGAGCTGGTTGCTAAACTATTGGTAGTTGGCATCAGCAATGGAAATCAGCCACAGAAATTAGCAAACACTATAAATCAGGACTTTTTGTCAGAGAGCCAGTTTACCAGCATACCACTAGATGAAACTGACAGGATTTGGTGACTAGATATAAGAAGCAAGCAGGAGATGCCAGGTTTTGTAGGGCCTGGAGCTTTTACAATTTGGGGAATCCCCATAAGAAAAAGAATATAGAACTAGGAATTCAAAATTAGGTGTAAATAATGGACAGTAGTATTCCTGGAAGCCAGCAATAACTTAAATACACACGGAAATGACTGCAAACCACATAAAAAATATCCCACCAAACCCAAACTAAATGTGTCCCAACTCAGCTCCCCCTTAGCCAGACACTAGAAGAGCCCACAACCGCTCCACCACCACATCACATGATGGGAAGGATGTCAGAGGAGAAGTCAAAGCGGAAAGAAGCAGCAGGCTTAACCCACTGTGGTCAGAATGTCTTACTTTTGCACATTTTACAAAAATATATAACCATGTGAACCCCTTGCTAGGGCAACTCTCAGAACCTGGGAAAGGGCCCATGCAATTGCAAGAATTTGAAGCTCGAGCTTCGTCAGCTTCATGGTGAATTTATGTCTGAGAGTGAAGATGTACCCAGGGAAACGAGAAGGTTCAGGAGACTCGGGGATGGCTTACTGGTTAACTTACTTACAGGTACTCATATCTAGTTCCATGACAGAGTCAAGATGGCTGGTGAAGGGTGACACTATTATCCAAAGAGGAGGTGAGCTCCCAGTACCACTGTGAGATCACAAAGTTCTCTTCCTCATTCATGGAGGAAGCAGCGTTGTTCATATATCACTGTTAACTATTACCAAGAACCAACCTTTACTGATAACCTTGTCAGCCCCTATGTCCCAGAGCTGTTTTCAAAAGCACACTGACTTCTTCCTTCTGTGGGCCCTTGTAGAGAGCTGCCTGGTCTTCAGCAGTGATGCTCCTGGAGGAGCGAGGAAAGGTGAAATGTGTGTAGTGCAAGCTAGAATAATCCATTCCAGACACATGTGTAATGCAGGGGAAACAGGTGCAAACAATTGAACCAGCTGTCAGCAAGCCACAGGGATCGCTTTTGATATCTTAATAGTTAGTTGATCCATGAGCCACATTGGCAGCATCACTGTCATAGCTGACTGCACATCTGTAAACCTTTTCCAGTCTCTTCTGATGTCCGTGTGAGTCCGTGAAAAACCTGACATCATGAGAGACTGAAATTGATCATGATTACTGCTGTTTCCGTTTTCCTGCCACAGGACCAGAGAGTTGACAAATGCCAATAATTGCTAATTTTTCACTACTGTTTGTCATGTGCCACACAAGGCAAGAGCAGAGGGAGCCAGCTGTCCCTGAGAGCATCCTGTCATTGCTGGTTTGAGGGACTGCATATCCTTTCTCTGTCAGATAAAGAAGCTATTTGCCCAATAGCCAGGTTAGGGAGTTTTTTGATGTGTTTAGCTCGTCCTCTTCATCTCATCAACAATGACAATACCCCATAATCAGCCGGGAAAAGATTTTAAGTGGATGAATGTTTACATTGATAAAATGCCTTCAGTCTCCTTTCTATCCAAGAAAAATGTCACCACTATAATTAGCTCAATAGGTAATTACCCCCAGAAAAGGGATTGGAAATCAGTGACTTATCTGTAGTGACTCATTATCTAAGAGATTTGTTAAGAGATTTATATAAAAAGATTCATATAAAAATCTTTTCACACGCTATTACTATAAATTGTACACATTAGAAAAGAAGCTACTTTGTTTCATTGTATTCTTCGATTTCTGGTTAGCATTTAAAATTATATTTATCATGATAACATTTTTAGAATTTTAATCTGGAGGATACAACATAGTTTAATGGAGATTCAGATAGATCTAAGTGAAAATGCAGGCTGTTTCTACTCAGTTTGTGACCTTGGGAGAGCATCAGTTTCTGCATCTTATAAAAAAAGAAGAAGAATTGAAACTGTTGTGAAGACAATGAGAACGTGTTTAAAGCACTTGGTACAGAACAGGGTCAATAAATGGGAGCCCAGGAAAGCATACAGAAAATGCTTATTTCACTTACTCTAGTGAAGTTAAAATATTTTTTCTTTTTTTTTTCTTGTATGCTTTATTTCAAAGTAATGGAGACAATTACTCAAAAATGTAGACAGGTTACTAGGACAACACCACACTCATGTCCTAACAATTTGAGATAGGAGAGTGCAAAAATTTCCCTTAAGTGCCTACTTCTCATGCATTCTTTTGCCTGAACTGTTTTCACTTGAAAACTAGTGAACTCACTTAATTCCACATCATTATTTTTGGTGTTTTCTCAAAAAAGAAGATGTCATTTTCATATTCACTCTCCAGGAAAAATCTCTAGCTGTTCAAGTTTAATAACCTTCGTTTTTGTGCTAAAAACAAAAAAAAACTTGTGGTAAGTAAAGTGTTGTTTAATTTTCAGGTTATTTTCCATGATTGATAAACAAAATCTTAATAAAAGTTAATATGCAAACATAATTTATTGTAAATATACTTTTTAAGGTAGAAATTCATTGTAAATAGACTTTTTAAAGTATACCTTTATATTTTTATTCTTCACTAAGTCTCATACTTACAATATTTTTAGGCAAAATTTTGTTTATCATTAATGTAATATCCAACTTTCACAATGAGATTCCACTCCTAGGTACGCTGATGAATATAATTTAATAGGCAAAAAAAACATGTATTTCTAAAAATAAGTGGGACGGAATATTTATTATTAAGATACAATACTTTTCTAAAATTTATCAGGGTACATGTAATCTTTATATTCTTTCTCTTTAATACTCCTGTAGTAGCCGTACAGTTGTTGTCCCATAGGCATTACATGCACTGCTGGCGGTCCCAGGAGAGAACTTATAAGTAACAACATCAAGACTTTTCAGAAAGGAAATTATTCCCAAGATGTAAATAATGATAAGAGTTTATAAATCTCCAAAATCTCTCAAATGAATCTTAGTATCTCTGCAGCATTTTAACAATTCTGACAGCCCTAGGCAAAACTATAAAGAAAAGTTTGTTTTAAATGATCCGAACACTTTCCACTTTTTAATCTTCCTCTTCCCAATCCTAGTGCCCCCTCCCCATGCGTTAGATGCTGTCGTGGCCATTTGGCACACTGTGGGCACACTGCATACGGATAGGTTCCCTGCCCTCACGGAGTGGGCAGCCCAGTGAGGAAGACAGCTAGTAATCAGGTAATTACAAGAACAAAGGTACCCTCTGAAATCACTGTGATATGGACAGGGAAATAAGAAAAGAGAAGACCTCCCCAAGGAAGGGAAGGGAAAGATGAGGAGGAGTCAACTGGGCATGTGCAAGCCACTCTTCAGAGTTGCTGAAGCACTGCTCTGGAACACTCTAGAGCATATCAGTGACACCCCACTGAATACTCCACCCAGGCTGATATCCAATAGCATTTCCTCTTGCTTTCTTTGTCCACCTTCCCCTAATCAAACCATTCATTGTTACAATGTTTTACCTTTGGAACACAAAAAGAACTGTTACTAATAGAGAAAATGCAGAAACATTCACCCCAACATATCAATGACCAATGACAGGGAGAGGAACTATCATTTATCGAGCTTCTATATGATGCCTGGAACTCTGCTGAATGCTTTCAGTTAATCTTCAAAAAAACTTCTATTAGATGTATATCATTTTGGATGCTTGTTTGGATGCCAGCTCTTAAATACCTCTAGTTTTATTACAACCAAATGGCCAAATCTGAGACCAATATTCCCTTTACAGGAGCTCTGCAGACCTGTTAGCTCAGCCTGAGGCCAACTGCGTTGCTCCCCAGTTGCATTAACTATTTTCTACTCCAGGCCAGGAACTAGATGTTATCTATTCCCTAATCTCTGACTTGGTTCCCAGATCCAGTTCCTTTGTATCTGAGGGCCTTCCTTCCTCCAAGTCCGCCCAAGGATAGGAGCCCTCCTTCTTGTACACCCCCTTTCACCTATGTTCTCACCCTCTCTGGATCTCCCTGATACAGTCTATCTGCTCCCTGCACCTGCCTTTGTTGGCTTCCTTCTACATTGGTCTCCCCCAGTCTCTGGGCACTCTACCTTCTGTCTTCCAACTCTCATCATTTCTTGTTCAACCTGCACAGCTGCTTGGTGAGGACAAACCATGACTAAATTCAAAGGAAAAAATACCCAGAGACAAAATGTGAAGCAATTTAGCAGATATGTAGGAGATTTTGAAGGGAGAACTTTCCCACTGTCCCTTAAAGCTTACCACACATGACTGATGATTCTACCCACATTATGGCAAGATCTCCACATAACCCATAGACTACAATTAATAACTAATATTTATGGATCACTTACTATGTACCTGGCTTTTTTCTAAGTATGTTGCATGGATTATCTCATATAACCATCATTATAACCCTCGAGGGTTACTAACTAGTGTTAGCCCCATGGGGAGAGGAAGGGGAGAAAAGAAACTTGCAGAAATATGTAACTTTCTCAACATCATATCATTCAGCGTCTGTAAAACTGATATTTGAATCTAAACAATCTGGCTTAAAAGCCCATGTTTAACTGCTATACTTTTAAAGATTATGATGATAATCCATGTTTACAAGATGCCAACATTTGGAGAAAGTTGAATAGATTCAACCATGGCATTTATTAATTCTTTAAATAAATATTTATAAAGTCAGGAACTATACTCTTCTAGGAACTGGACACAGAAGTGAACAAGACAGATAAGGCATCTGACCTCCTATAGTTTATAATCTACTGGAGTGAAATGGATCATAAGCAAATAACAAAGTAATTTCAAATAATAAAAAGTGGTATAAGGAAAATGTGACGGAAAGAGGAAAGCTACATTTGGGAATATGATCATGGAAAGTCTTTGAGAAAGGGTTTCATTTGACCTGGAAGGTGAGACCGACCCAGCCAAGGATCTGGTAAGGCATCCTACTTAAAGGGACCATGAGGGAAAAGGCCCTGAGGCGTGAGCAGGTGAGGTCAAGGAATAGGCAGACACAGAGCGAAGCGAAGAATAATAGAAGGTAATACCAGAGAACTTCATGCCAAGCCTTGTTGGCCACATTAAGGAGTTTGGACTTTATTCTAAGTACAATGGGAAGCTATCAAAGGGTTTTACATCAGGGATATGATCTGACCTAGATTTTTAAAGAGTTCTCTCTAGTTTCTTTGTGAAAAATAGATTGGTTGGGGTTGGGAAAAAATGGAAGAATTTGAAGGTAGGACTTCAAATACATTTGGATGGACTGGATGTGGGGAATGAGGGAAAGGGAGGATGGAGTCAAGGGTGAAAAAAATGTAGTGCACTGCATACCACAATAAACTAAGTTTGTGGTATCCCAGCCCATTTCTTATTGATTCTAATCAATCAAATCAGTTAACAATCAATCAGCATATTTTTTGGCACTTAAAACATGAGGACCACTATGAATGATACGAGGATACAAAACTATAAAGAAAAAAATGAGAGTACAATGCCTGTTTCAGGTTGGTTTCTCCGGAAGCAGATACTGATAGGAGTTTGGAGTGCTGGATATTTATTAGAGATTCACACCATCAAAGGAAAGAAGAGGAAGCAGGATTGGGCAGACAGAGGAGTTGAACTATAATGCAAGGATGACAAATTCTTGGCAAAACTGGTGGGGAGCCCTAGAGTGAATACTGCCCATCGGAAAGAACCCCACCTTTCAGTCACAGCATGTGAGCTGCCTGGGAAGGGTATGACTCTGAGCAAGGCAGCCCTCAGTAGCTGAGGCAGACCCTTAAGAAGCTAATACCTGAATGCTACCTACTGATGGCACTCTCCACAGCTGAGCAGCAAGTCCTTCCTTATAGGGGGATCCAAGTGGCACGTTCACCACAATTCTACTTTTTGTCTTAAGTACTTACAGATTTTCCTAGACAGCCCCATTTACAAACATTTAGTGACATTACAGACCATGTACCAGACAGTGTATCCCCATTATTAGTTCAGAAAGCGTGTTTGTGGTACATATACTTGAAGAGGGGTGAGAAAGCCAATTCAATTTTTATTTATCTTTGTGTTATGGGCTACCCTACAGCAAATCTGTTGTGCTGAATGCTACCATTCTGAATACTGTGACTGAAGTAAATTTCTATTGCACCCTATTGTTGAAGTGGGTTCAGGCAACATGGGCAAGAGGCTATTAATTAATCTTAACAGTTCAGCTCAGAGAATAAACAGCTGGAAAAGCATCACTCCCACCCTTGGAACAAGAAAAAAGCTGGACAGATTGAAAATTAATCCTTTTTCTTGAACCTGTCAGAGAACTGAGGTCACAGAATAACTAATTCTAAATTGAAAGAGAGACTGGCACCTGCGGGGAGAAACAGGGCCTGCATTTGCTCAGCTGGGGCAGACGCAGCAAACATCACACAAGCCAGTATACCAGTCGGTGTGGGCTGCCATAGCAAAATACCATAGGCTGAGGGGCTTAAACAACAGAAATGTATTTTCTCACAGTTCTGGAGGCTGGAAGTCCAAGATCAAGGTGCCAACAGGGTTAGGTTCTAGCGAAAGGCTCTCCTCCCAGGTGCAGACAGCCACCTTGTCATTGCATCCTCACAGGGCAGAGGGAGAGAGGGAGGGGGAGGGAGGGGGAGGGAGGGGGAGGGAGGGAGAGGGAGGGAGAGGGAGGGAGAGGGAGGGAGAGGGAGGGAGGGGGAGGGAGGGGGAGGGAGAGGGAGGGAGAGGGAGGGAGGGGGAGGGAGGGGGAGGGAGAGGGAGGGAGAGGGAGGGAGGGGGAGGGAGGGGGAGGGAGGGGGAGGGAGGGGGAGGGAGGGAGAGGGAGGGAGAGGGAGATCAAGCTCTCTGGTGCTGGTTCGTCTCATTTTATAAGGGTGCTAATCCCTCATGAGGCCCTCCACCCTCATGACCTCACCTTAACCTAATTACCTCCCAAATACCATCACATTGGAATTTGGCAGCGGGGGAATTCAGTCCATAGCAGCCAATAAGAAGATTAAGCTAGAAATTTTTAACAAATTGCTAAAGGCTGAGTATGGGCTAGTGTGAGAGTGTGAAGCCCCTGGGGCCACAGACATAAGGACAGTTTGCGTCTTCTTGTGGACATTTCCTCCAGAAATGCTTCCAGGTTCTCACAGAGAAGATGAGGGAGAATCCTCAGAAATCTTCCTCCGTGATGATCTCTGGAAGAAGGGAACAGCAGCCACCACCAAAACTCCATCCAGACCTAGCACCCTGATCTCCCCTTAGAGCACCGGCAGAAACCCACTGCATTTGAGGGGCAGGAATGGTAGGGGGAGGGGGCAAGAAGCTCTGCCCCTGGGAGAGGGGAAAGCATTTGATCCAGTGTCACACCTACAGAAGGGACAAGAACACTTGCGAAGGCCAAACTCCTGAGACCTAGGTTCACAGTGCCAGCCTAAGACTGAGGCTTAACCAGAATATCAGAGAATGCCCACTCTCTCTCTTCCCACGCATCTGAGTGAAAATAACAAAGGAACAGAGGTGAGAGAGCTTCAAAAAGACACAAGAAGAAAAATCTGATAAAATTCCAAACCTCTCAGTAGACTAAAATTAGAAGAAAACTTCCTTAATCTGATAAAATATATCTACCCAAAAAACCTGCAAGAATGACCATCTTTAAAGGTGAAATGTTGGAAACCTCCCTCTGAGGTCTAGATCAAAATAAGAAGGCCCTCCAGCACCGTTTTTACTTAACGATATATTTAAATCTCAGCCAAAGCAAATAAGGCAAGATAAAGAAATAAATGTTATAAGATGGAAAAGAATAAATAAAATTCGATATTTACAACTGATGTTATTGTACATATAAAAAACCTCAAAGAAATTACAGATAAACTATTAGAATTAACAATTGGATTTAACAAGACGCCCAGACACTAGAGCAACCAAAAAAATTAACAGCATATCAATATATCGGCAGTAAACAGAAAATAAAATTTTTTAATAATACCAATTGCATTAGCATCAAATGCCTAGGAACAAGTCTTATGAAAAAACCTCTGCACAGAAAACTGCAAAACATTACTGACAGAAATTAGGAAAGACCTAAATAAATGGAAGGATACATCTTGTTCATAGGTTGAAAGACTCAATATTTTCAAAAATGTTAATTCTCAGCAAATTTATCTATAGATTCAATACAACGCCAATTCAAAATCTAACAAGATATTCTGTGGAAATTATTAAAATAATCCTAAAATTTTTATAGAAATTTCAAGAGCCAAGAATAGCCAAGATCTTCTTGAAGAAGGAAAATAAAGTTGGAAGGCTTATATTACCATATATCAAGAGTAATGATAAAGCTACAGCAACTAAGATAGAGTAGGTCTTTTTAAGCCTACAGCACTTGGTATTCCCAGGCAGTCTCCCATCTAAGTGGTTCAAAAATAAATCAGTGGAACAGAACAGAGAATACAGAAACAGACCCATACATACATTACTATTCAATTTGTCAAAGATGGCCCTGTGGTGCAATGGAGAATGGATGGTGAATAATACTGGGCCAGTTAAATACTCATGTGAAAACAAACGAATCTTTATCTCTACTTCACACCAAACACAAAAACCAATTCTAGATGGAATGTAGAGTAATGCAAAAGGTGATAAAAACCAGAATTCTGGAAGGTAGTGCTAGAAAATATCTTCATGACCTCAAGGTAAGAAAAGACTTTTTAAACTGGTTACAAAAGCAGTAACCACAAAGGAAAAGATTTATAAATTGAAAATTGAAATTAAAGACTTCTTTTCATTAAAAGACACATTAGAGCAAAAAGTGAACGGGAGAAGATATTTGTAATACAGGTATCCAACAAAAGACATGTGTTCAGAACATAGAAAGAATTCCTACAAATCAATAAGAGAAAAACAGACAATCCAACAGAAAATGGGCAGAAGATTTGCACAAGCCATTTCACAAAAGAGAATATCCAAAAGGCCAATAAACCTCATAAATCAAATGAGAAATGAAAATCAAAGCCACAATGAAATACCACTACACACCAACCAGATCTAAAACTAAAAAGACTGACAATGCTAAATATTGACAACTATACATAACAACTGGAACTCACATGTTATTGCTACTGGAGGGGTAAATTGGTGCAGCCACTTTGGAAAACTGTTAGTATCTACTAAAACTAAATATGGGCACATCCTATGATGCAGAAATTCCACTTCTATGTACACACTCAACAAAAATCTGTACATATGACCACCAAAAGATGTTTTAAAATCTTCATAGTATAATAGTTTCCAAAAACTGGAAACAACCCACATTTCTATCAAAAGTATAATAAATTATGGTATATTGATACAAGGAATACTGTCAGCTATGAAAATGAATAAACTACTATTACACGCAACAGAGATAAAACTCAAACATAATGTTGAATGTAAAAAGGCAGAAATAAAAGAATATATGATAAAAGAATACATACTATATGATCCCATCTATATAAGTTTCCAAAACAGGCAAAACAACCCATGGTATCAGGAGTCACGATAGGTAACTTGGGGGAGAGGACAGGTTAATGACCTGGGAGGGACCTAGGTAGGACTTTGGGGGACTAGTAATATTTTCTTTCTTGATCTGAGTCATAGTGAAACAGGTATGCTCACTTTGTGTATTTACAATTAGTATACTTTCACATATGTTGAACCCAACAAAAAATGCATTAAAAAATATTGACTAAGACTCTATGACCCCTTTCTATATCTAGTTAATAATTTTTTAATTACTGGAAATTTTTCTCTACTAAGTTTTTCTTTATTATAAATTCCATGTAATTTTTCTTCTTCTAGAAATATATATAATTATGTATTATTGTATATTTCTGATAGGCACATTATTATTTATCAGATTTATAATCTGCTTCACTGATATTCTTCAGTATTTCCAATAATTATCAACTGTAGTTTTCACTATTTAGTAATAGCTTTTATTTTATTCAAGCTGACTTTAATACATGTTTTGTTTGTTCTTCTACTCTCTGAGAATAGATTTTCAACATTTGAAAAATTGCTGTTTCTTGAAGACCAGTGGTTCTCAATTGATAATGTATGTAAATATCACTGAGGAACTTGTTTAAAATGCACGTTTCTTGTTCTCAGCAGAAATTCTAACTCCATGGGATTTTGGATAGAGACTGGGAATTTTCATTTTCACACATACCTCAACTGTTATGATGCGATCAGTCCTCTGTCACTCTTTGGAAAACACTCGGAATGCCCCATAAGAATGATTTTTAATTTTCCATGAGTTCTCACTTTCTTGTGTGTGTCACAAAACTTTCCACTGGTCCATATTATTTTGGGGAAGTGGAGTGAGAAGTCAGGGCAAGGTTGGTATTTATTGTTACTTGAATATAACAGCTTAATCTTTGCTGTTTAATTACTTCATCATTTCAGAAGATGTAGTAGAATTTCGTAACGTATTAAAGAAAGACTTCTTGAAATTCTCCTGGCTTCTGTGACACTACTTATCCCATAAACCAATTCTTCTCAGCCTCCTTTTCAGGTTCTTTTCTCCTCCCTCTCTCTTAAGCCCATTTTCTCTTTCTCTTCTATACATTTTCCCTGGGTGATCTCATTCATGTTTATGGTTTCAACTACCGTCAATATGATGACAATCCCTAATTTCTCCCCTCTGAGCTCCAAACAAGAATATTGAATTGCCTATTGAAAATGCTCATTTAACTATCCCTTGGGAACCCAGATTCAATATGCCAAAAACTGAACTCCTCAACTTTTACCCCAAGTCTCTTCTTCTTCCAGTATTTCTTATCTCCATGAATTACTATACCTGGTCAACCATGGCAGACACTTGATTCTCTTCCTTTCACTGTCCACGTCCAGAAGACTTTCAAATCCCATCTATTTTACACCCATATTATCTCTAGATTCTCCCTCCTGCTTTTATCCCCAGACCCACCTTACTCCATCCTTCATGTAGTATGGCTATAGCTCTTCTCCCTTCCTCTAGTCTCGCCTCTAGTCTTTTCATATTCACATTTCACACTACTTCTAGTGATAATATAAAACTACATATCTGATTATGTCACATTTGGGATCAAAATGTTTCCAAGTAGTCTTCTGAATAAAATTTGTAAACACAGCAAACAACATCTTTATTATTTGATACAGCCTTCATCACTAGTCTTATTTCCCTTTATTGCTCGCCCCACCAAACTCCAAGCACAGCCCTTCTGAACCACAGGCAATTTTCTCTCTCCCTCTTGTAACATACATGTTTTCCCATGTGTTGCTCATTTGACTTTAACATCCTCCTCCTCTGCCCAAGAGTCTTACTAATTCATACCCGTCTTTCAAGTGTTGACTTAGGTATCAACTCCTCCTCCAGGATTCCCTGGCCTCTGACTTAGATGCTAGTCCTCTGTATGCCCTTACTGTCTCATAGATATGTTCACTTCTCTCATAGCATTGACCTCAATGTGTGGTCACTGTTGGCCTATTTTCTGTCTTCCAAACTAAAATTTTCTAACTTTACTCAGATCTCTACCTAAAACAAGCCTTCTCTGACTATCCTATCTAAAACAGCACCCAACAACCCCCCATCTTACCACTCTCTATCTCTCAGCCTGCTTTATTTTTCCTCATGGCACTAATAATCACCCAACAATGTATTATATATTCATTTGTTCATCTGTTTAGTCTCAGACTTCCCAAATATTTCATGAGAGCAATGTCTTATTTCACCACTATATTCTCAGAACCAAAAGAGTCCCTTTTGTTTCCAAGCTTTTGTTTTGTTTTTGTTTCCAACTTTTACTTCATTGTATCATCAGCACTGAGAACAAGTGTTACTAACACAAAAAATATATCTAATAAATATTTGATGAATTACAGACAGATTGATGGCCCTAATAACTGCTCTACCAAAAATGTGTATTAAATTTATATTATCTCACATACATGAGACTAAGTTACATGAATAAGGGAGATGTTGAAAATTATTTAATACCAAGAAAAACAAACTTGTATTAGGAAATAAGCAATGATGGCTGGCACTTTTGCTTAAAAATCAGGTCCTTTGGGCTTTGTAGTAGCATAATTCCAAATCTGTCCCCCAAGATTCCCATCCCCCAGTTATCCAATCAGACACTAGGTACTACTTCTATGAAAAGACACTGCAGATGTACATAAAGTTACCAACCAGCTGTCCTTAATAGAGAGAGAGTATCCTGGTTTAATCAGGTAGGCACAATATAATCACATGAGCCCTTAAAAGCAAAGGAGGAAGGCAGAGATTCAGAAGAGATGCAACAGAAGGGGTCACTGTGCATACACCAGTTGCTTGTTTTGAAGATGAAGAAAGAGAACTACAAGCCAAAGAATGTGGGTGGGGCTTCTAGGTTCTGATAACAGCCTCCAGCTGATAGCCATCAAGGAAACGGGACATCAGTCCTACCACCACATCTAACTGAATTCTGCCAACAATTAGCATGCACCTGGAAGCTGACTCTTTCCTTGAGCCTCTGGATAAGAGCCAGGCCAGCTGACAGTTTTGTTTCAGCCTTGTGAGACTAAACAGAGAAGCCAGTGGAGCCACCCAGACTTCTGACCTATAGACTGTGAGATGCTAAACTTGTGTTGTCTTAAGCTACTAAATGTGTGATAATTTATCATGGCAGCAATAGAAAACTAATAGAAGCTCATTTCCTGTTCTACCACCAGTTTGCACGGAGTCCCTGAACAAATTATTTCACGTTTCTGTGTGTTATTTGGTATCAGTTTCTACTAATAAATGGCCTTGAAAATAAACAAATTAAGTAAAAATAACTACTTGACAGAAATTTTTTTTTAAGAATTCAGAGCAATCTTAAAAATCTAATTGAATCTCCTCATTTACAGGCTAGAAAACAGGGATTCATTCCCCAATTAGTGGAAAAGCTGAGATTTGAGGCCAGGTTTCCTAACTCCCGGCCTAGTGCTCATTCCAGAACAGCATGTAACTGTGGCACTCACAGATGGCTTGCAGCTGTCCTAGACAGGCATCAGGCGGTAGGGAGAAGGCCTAGGGCTGTCAGCAAGAAACCAAGTTTGCTCTTGGCTCCCTGACTTAGCAGTTGGACAAACCCTGAGGAAGTCATTCATTGCCTCAGGGCCTCAGTTCTCTTGTCAGTACAATGGGACAAATATTACCTTCCCTGTTCTCTTTACAGGGTTCAGGTCAATAAGCATTTATTGAGCACCTACTACATATCAAGGATTGCACTAAGTGCTACGATGTAAAGATAAAACTGGGCTCCTGACCTCAAATAATTCACTTATAAACAGATTATTTCAATGTCATGTGACACATGTTACACGAAGGTAAACAAATGGGCTATGGGACCACAGGGGAGGGCCATCTAATCCAGACGTCTAACTCAGACATGAAGACAGAGGAGGTAAAGAAGACTCCTGCCTCTTGAAGGACAAGTAGCTATTTGCCAACAGAAAAGGGCTTTCCAGACGGGGGACCAACAGGAGCCCAAGCATCCAGACAATAAATAGCACAGTATGAACTGCAAGTAGCCCATTTTGCCAAGCATCAAGAGTGTAAGAAGACAAGTTCACAGGCAAAAGCCAGATAATAAAAACCATTGTGTGACTTGCTAGGAATATAAACTTTGACTTGTAGGCAATGGAAACCATTGGAAGGTTTGAAGCAAGGTAAGCAAGGTGGCAGCATAGAAGATTGCTTAGTGAGAGTCTAGACTGGAAAGCTAGGTAGAGGCTATCACTATAGTGGAGGTGCAAGGTAAAAAAGACCTGAAAGGGAAAAATGGTGGTGGGGATTTGGAAGAGAAGAAAGATTTGATAAATCTTCAGAACAGAGATTCTTAAACCCCACTTGCACAATAAAACCCTCTGGTCCCATCCGGACCTCATGAATCAGAATCTCCAGGGGTGAGGCCAGGCACTTTCTAAAAGTCACACATGATCGTGATCAGCACCTATGTTTCCAAGCTATTTTAGGGCATGGGTTAGCAAACTGCAGCCATGGACCCAATCTGACCCACTGCCTGTTTTTGTGCAGCCCATGAGCTAAGAGTGGTTTTTATACTTTTAAATGGTTGAAAAAAATCAAGAAGAGTATTTCATGACTCATGAAAATTACATGAAATTCAAATATCAGTGTCCATAAGTGATATTTTATTGAACGCAGTCACATTTATTTGTTTATGTATCTCTATAACTGCTTTCCTACTACAATGACAGTGTTGAGTAGTAGCAACAAGGACCATATGGTGTCAAAGCCTAAAATATTTACTGTGTAGCCCCTCACAGGAACGTGGCCAACTCCTGATCCAGTGCAGTGGTTCTCAGGCTTGGCTGCACTTTGGGATCATCTGCATTTCCCGGCGTCAGATCTCTAGAGGTGGAACCCAGGCATCAGCATTTTTTTAAAGCTCCCTGGTAAGCTTCAACCTGTGTAGTCAATGTCAAGAACAACCCATTTAGAGGGTTATATTGACAGAACTTAGTGATTGATTAGATGTGATTGGTGAAGGAAAGAAAGATTATATGGATTTAAAAACACATTCTTGAGGATTGTCATTATTATTACGAGCTCCTTGGAGGCAAAGAATGAAATCTGCTTTTGATATCCCCAGTACCTAGCACTGAATCTGAGGCAGTAAAGGTACTCAGTAAGTACTGCACGAATGCATGAATTAATTACTCCTCATTGAAGCAGTCTCCACCCCAGGCACTTGGGACATAGTTTATGTTCATTTCAACGCCAGAGAAAACTTTTCAAAAATGAACCTTGTCCATTTACACAAAAAATATAGGTTTAAGTTGAACAAGACCTCCAGAAATTAATTTAGTAATCTTCCAAAGAATTAAGAGAAAAATATGCATAAGGTTACAAGACAATAGTCATAAAATGTCAATTTTCACTTACTCAATTTTCTGTAACAATAGTTTCTTTTTAACTCTGGCACAAGTTAGTCTTAGTATTTTTAGCATTTAAACTATTTTTAGCATTTAAACTAATTCAAATAGTCAAATTAGATCAGGTTATATGAGGATATTATTGTTTCTGGCCAAGGGCCATTGCAGAACTTACAAAGGAAAGAATAAATATAACGTGATATTTTAAATAAATGATAAAGATCAAAAAAGAATAAAGTTAGAGGTCATGTTTGAGTATAAGAAGCAGTAACAACCTTTCAGAAATTATTATTGCAGTGTCTAAAGTAGGTCTAGGTATCAATCACAGACAGTTAACCATTTCCATACTGTACAAGAATTGATACTAGTTGTTAAATTATGTCCCCTTTCCAACTGTGCTATGCTTTTCAATATTTTCTACCTTTCTTCCATGTATATATGCTGTTTTGGATACAAGAGGAGAAAGCGAAGGTGAGAGGGAGGGAGGAATTCTAAATATATGGGTACATTAATCAATAGAAAGTCAGTATGGCAATGGGTATGGTTTCAGTCCAGACTCTCACAAAGGCATGTCTGAGTTTTAAAAAGACAATGTAGAATAAAAACGTAATCTATTCTATCACTATTAACTGTTTCTAACTGCACACAATTTTATATAAAATAGCATAAACAATGTTTTGACCAAAGATCTAAGATTACTGACTCCTTGAGAAAATATTTATGAGTCCACAGAGATTGAGCAGAGATGAAACAGTCCATGGAATTTCAAACAGAATCCTTATAGGTCTCCAGCAGGCAGAGTCTAGTGATTTTCATGGGAAATGGTGACTGAAATGTGTTAGCATGTTTCACATTTCCCCTTTTAAATGTTATACATGATTCCAGAAAAGGCAAAGCTGTAAGAGAGATAACAGATCATTGGTTGCCAAGGTTGGAAATGGAGAAGGATTGACAACTAAGGGGCAGCACAAGGGAAATTTGAAGGGTGACAGAACTATAACTCGATGGTGATGGTAGTTACACAAACTACTCATTTGTCAAAACCCATAGAACTGTACACCAAAAAGAGTGAATTTTATTGTATGTAAATTTTAAAATAAAAAAATGTTAAATATTGTATACATATATACCTAATTATCTTGGAAAACCTTTCATACATTCATCAGAGGAAGGGACCCATCATTAATACAGATGGATGTCAATATGAAAAAGAGTATCCATTTAAAGGAACACATTTATTCTCCCCATATCTTTTAAGCCAACATTTCAGAATGAACACAGAAAGGATGGAAAACTCATTCTCTACTTTTTTCCTCAATTCACTATTCAAGATGAATGGCCAATAATTTATGTAGATAAGTGTTTACCTTTTAGCCAATAGCTTGAGTGGCCAATAGTCACTATAATTATCAAGTCGATGCAGAAATCCCCTCAGGTCAGCAAATGAAGCAGAGCAGCTTACGCTTGAGAATACACCCCACCAGCATCCCTTCTTCTAGCCCTAGACCAAAAGGGTCACATGCATGGACAGAAGCTAATGTGTTGTATTTTTTTCTCTCCACCTTGCTCAACCTTCATAGGCTACCCTATAGAGTTTAATAACATGCTAAACTCAAGTCTTGGAATCAAATAATCAAGTTCTTTCTATTCCAAAATTAGACTTAGACCTATAAGACACATATTAAAAATCTACTTAAGGATGCATGAGACAACTATGCTAAAATGTTGGAGTTTTTCTTTAATTCACCATTTTCACATTGGTTACTAGTGGTGAAGAATGTAGACTGAATAAAATCATAAAGAAACCAGTGGAAGATCGGGGTGAATTTATTTAAAATCTGGGTGGGGTGGGAGGTGTGGAGGAATTGCCCTTTCTAACCAAACACAGACTCCAAGCAGTTATCAGAAAAAGGAACACAATGGTCAATAAGTTATGAAAGAATGCTCAGCCTTGACTATTATAAAAAGAACTGTACATCAAAACAACAAGATACTTTTTTCACTTATCAGACTGCAAACATTTTAAGTTTTCTAGTCAAGCCTGCATGTGGAGAAATGGGCACTCTCAGGCACTGTTTATGGAGGTGTATGCACACATCCTTTGAACTATTATTCCCTAGTTACAAACGTACCTTGTAGATGCGCTCACAAAAATATGCCAAGATATGTGTATAAAATGTTGTCTTGACTTTTCTGATAGCAGAAAATATATAAACAACTTACTAAATAAACTATGATAATGCACAAGATGGAGTACTCTGTCACTTTAAAATGAATAAAGCAAATCTCTAAGTGTTGATATGGAAGCTTCTACAAAATGTATTATTAAATTGAAAAAAAATCAAAGTTGACACTTTCAGCCAAAATGGAGTAAGCCTACTACAGCTCCTTTCTCCCACTATCACAACTACAATCTCAGGACAAGTTAAAAAGCAACTATAAGGGAACTGACTGTGAAAAAATGAAAAATTGGAGCCAAATTGTACAAGGAAGCCAAAGCTTAAAGAATGGTCTACAATAGGGATGAATTTTGCAGTTTTATTTCCTCCTTTATCATCCACCTTTGACCCAAGAGTGACTCCAGCGAAAACCTGAACACTGGATACAGGCAGCAAAACCTCTGAGAAGATCCTGTCTTTCTGGGGAGGGGACTGGGAAAAGGGATCCCAGTGAGCTGAGAACTATGGGAGATACCCACTTTTTCTTGTTGTTTTTCTCTTGTTTTATGTCATTAAAGTCTCTGAAGGAGAGAAGAAAGAGATTGATGTAGAAGGAAATATTTGAAGAAATTTTTTGAAAGTCATAAATTTAGACATTCATGAAGCTCAGCAAACCCCAAATAGGATAAACTCAATGAAAAGCATGCACAGACACCTAGCAACCAAATGGCTGTACCACAAAGATAAATTTTTGAAATCTTGAAAGTGGCCACAGAAAAATGGCATATTACATATAGGAGAACAAAAGTTTGACTGCGGAATTTACCAGAAAACATGGAAGCCAGACCGCTGGGAAGATGGTGGTGTAGGAGGACCCTGAACCCACCTCTTCCCACAGACACAACAAATTTACAACTACCCTTGGAAAAATTACTCCTGAAAGAGAACCAGAAACTGTATAAAAAGAACCCCCACAACAAGGAAAGGTGCTAACTGAGGTGGAAATGGCAGAAATTCCTTTCTGTATAGGAAAAGGCCACATTCTAGCCATGGGGCTTCATGGCCAGGAGCAATCTTAAGGTATGAGCTTTTCCTGGAGGAGTGGGGCATCTGAGCAGGAGAGCTCTGCCACAATAAGCAGCTTTTGAACTCAGCACAACCGAGACAAGTGTTATAATATCTGGCTTTGCTGGCTGTTAAATACAATGGAGAATACCCCCAGGAAAGCTATTGAACATAAGAGAAAGAAAAGCCTGCTCTTAAAGGGCCCATGCACAAATTCACCTGTTTTGGAAAGCAACCTAAGATCACCAGAAAGGTGCACAGTCCTTTGGTGAAAGGAGACTCACTGGATAGGCTCTGGGTGCATCTCGGTGAGGCAGGAGGCAGCTGGGAGCACCTCCCAGGGACTGAGACATTGGCAGCAGCCATTACTGTGACCTAGTAGAGACATGCTGACACACCTGCAGGCAGGTGCCATTGGAGTTCTTCCCCTGGCCTGTTAGCACAGGGGTCTTCTCCACCCACTAGAGCAGTGATTTAATCCAGCTCAGCCAGGGCAGGCAGCCCACCCTAGGGACTGGCCCACCCAACAGCAAGCCCTCAGGCAACTTGTGGGCCTGCATAGGTTAGGTGTGTGGGATCTCTGCAGTGGGGTGAGTGAGTCTCCCTCAGTGGACAGGGCGTGAATATGGAGCAGGACTGAACTTATGAGCTGCGAGCGGTGGGGCTTGTCAGCTGCAGCAGACTTGTGCTTCTCAAACAACCACATGTTTGAGCTGGGTGGAATCAGCCCCACCCAGCTGCACTACTGAGACAGCTGACAACAGCCTTGCAGGCCAGAGGCCTACAGCAATTGTAAGACCCTGAGCCCAGCAACCAGTCACACTGGGGGCCTACTCACTTAACAGAAAAACTGCAACAGGAATGCACTATTAGACCTTGCAGCCAACTGTGCTGGGGCTTCCCATGCTCAACAAAGTGACTGAGGGTTTCATAGCAGCCACACACAACCGAGCATTACAACCAGCCAGCCATGGGGACAGCCTAGACTCCCCATGCACCTGCAGCAAGAGAAACACTGCCACAACAAAAGGACACATGTAGCCCACACAGGGAATACTCCTGGAACATTTGGAACTGGTGACGAGAGGGAAACACACTGCTGGGCCTCGTGAGGCATTTCTGACATAAGGCCACTTCTCCAGGATTGGGAGACATCTACCTAATACATAGATGTAAGCACAGAGAAAGAGGTAAAATGAGAAGACAAAGGAACATGTTCCAAATAATGAAACAGGACAAATCCTCAGAAAAAGAACAAAACAAAACAGAGATAAACAATCTACCTGATAAAGAGCACAAACTAATAGTCATAAGGATGCTCACTGATCTTGGGAGAAGAATGGATGAATACAGTGAGAACTACAAGACCCATATACATGCTGCATACAAAAGACACACTTCAGACCTAAAGACACTCACAAACTGAAAGTGAAAGGATGGAAAACGATATTCCATGAAAATGGCAAAGAAAAGAAAGCTGGGGTACCAACACATATATCAGACAAAATAGACTTTAAAACAAAAACTGCAACAAGAGACAAATAAGGGCACTATATAATGATAAAGGGAACAATCCAACAAGAGGACATAACACTTGTAAATATCTATGTACCCCACTTAGGAGAACCTAAATATATAAAGCAAATAGTAACAGCCATAAAAGGAGAAAATGACAGCAACACAATAACAGTAGGGGATTTTAACACTCCACTTATATCAATGGATAGATCCTCCAAACAGAAGATCAACAAGGAAACATTGGCCATAAATGACACATTAGACCAGATGGACTTAGTAGACATATACAGAAACTTCCATCCAAAAACTGCAGAATACATATTCTTTTCAAATGCATGTGGAATGTTCACCAGGATAGATCACATTTTAGGCCACAAAGCAAGTCTCAATAAATTTAAGAAGATTGAAATAATACTAAGCATCTTTTCTGACCACAATGGTATGAAACTAGAAATTGACTACGGGAAGAACACTGGAAAAGCCAGAAATATGTAAGAGATTAAACAAAATACTACTGAACAATGACTGGGTCAACGAAGAAATCAAAAAATATCTGAAGACAAATGAAAAAATACAACATATCAAAATTTATGGGATACAGCAAAAGCAGTTCTAAGAGGGAAGTTTATAGCAATTCAGGCTTATCTCAACAAACAAGAAACATCTCAAATAAACAATTTCACAGTGCACCTAAAGGAACTGTAAAGAGAAGAACAAACAAATCCCAAAATGAATAGAAGCAAGGAAGTAATAAAAATTAGAGCAGAAATAAATGAAATCGAGACTTAAAAAACAATAGAAAAAAATCAATGAAACTAAGAGTTGGTTCTTTGAAAAGATAAACAAAATTGACAAACCTTTAGCCAGACTCTCCAAGAAAAGAAGAGAGAAGGCTCAAATAAATAAAATCAGAAATGAAAGAGGAGAAATTACAATGGACTCTCAGAAATACAAAAAAATTATGAGAATACTACAAAAAGCTATATACTGACAAATTGGATAATTTAGAAGAAATGGATAAATTCTTAGAATCATACAACTTTCCAAAACTGAATCAAGAAGAAATCAAGACTCTACATAGACCAATAACCAGTAAGGAGATTGATACAGTAATCAAAAGCCTCCCCCAAAATAAAAGTTCAGGACCAGATGGCTTCCCTGGTGAATTCTACCAAACATTTAAAGAAGACTTAATAACTATACTTTTCAAACTCTTCCAAAAAATTGAAGAGGAGGGGAAGCTTCCAAATTCATTATACAAGGCCAACATAACCCTGATACCAAAACCAAACAAGGACAACACAAAAAAAGAAAATTAGAGGCCGATATCACCAATGAACATAGATGCAAAAAAACCCTCAACAAAATACTAGCAAATCGAATACAATACATTAAAAATATTCTACACCACAATCAAGTGGGATTTATTCCAGGGATGCAGGGATGGTGCAACATCTGCAAATCAATCAACATGATACACCTCATTAACAAAATGAAGAATAAAAATCACATGATCTTCTCAATAGATGCAGAGAAAGCCTTTGACAAGATACAGCATCCATTTATGATAAAAACTCTGAATAAAACGGGTATAGAAGGAAAATACCTCAACATAATAAAGCTCATATATGACAAACCCGCAGCTAATATCATACTCAATGGAGAAAAACTGAAAGCTATTCCTCTAAGAACAGGAACCAGACAAGGGTGCCCACTTTTGCCACTCTCATTTAGCATAGTATTGGAAGTCTTAGCTAGAGCAATTAGGCAAGAAAAAGAAATAAAAGGGATCCAAATTGGAAAGGAAGAAGTAAAACTGTCACTATTTGCAGATGATATGATTTTATATATAGAAAACCCTAAAAGAATCCACCAAAAAACTTTTAGAAACAATAAATACGGTAAAGTTGCAGGATATAAACTTAACATACAAAAATCAGTTGCATTTCTATATACTAATAACAAAGTAGCAGAAAGAGAAGTTAAGAGTACAATCCTATATATGACTGCAACAAAAAAAAATAAAATACCTAGGAATAAATTAAACCAAAGACGTGAAAGACCTGTATACTGAAAACTATAAAACATTGTTGAAAGAAATTGAAGAAGGGGGCTGGCCCTGTGGCCGAGTGGTTAAGTTCGCGCACTCCGCTGCAGGCGGCCCAGTGTTTCGTTGGTTCGAATCCTGGGCGCGGACATGGCACTGCTCGTCAGACCACGCTGAGGCAGCGTCCCACATACCACAACTAGAAGAACCCACAACGAAGAATATACAACTATGTACTGGGGGGGCTTTGGGGAGAAAAAGGAAATAATAAAATCTTTAAAAAAAAAAATACCAACTTCTTTTAAAAAAAAAAAAAAGAAATTGAAGAAGACACAAAGAAATGGAACGATAGTCTGTGCTCTTGGATTGGAAGAATTAACATAGTTAAAATGTCCACACTTTCTAAAGCAATCTACAGATTCAATGCAATCCCTATCAAAATTCCAACAACATTTTTCACAGAAATAGAACAATGAATCCTAAAATTTATATGGAACAACAAAAGACCCCAAATAGCCAAAGGAATCCTGAGAAAAAAACAAAGCTGGAGGTATCACACTCCCTGATTTCAAAATATACTACAAAACTATAGCAATCAAAACAGCATGGTACTGGCACAAAAACAGACACACAGATCAATGGGACAGAATCAAGAGCCAAGAAATAAACCTACACATCTATGGACAGCAAATTTTCGACAAGGGAGCCAAGAAGATACAATGCAGAAAGGAAATTCTCTTCAACAAAGGGTGTTGGGAAAACTGGACAGACACATGTGAAAGAATGAAAGTAGACTATTATCTTACACCATACACAAAAATTAACTTAAAATGGATTAAATACTTGAATGTAAGACCCAAAACTATACAACACTCCTAGAAGAAAGCATAAGCAGTACACTCTTTGACATCTGTCTTAGTAGCATATCTTCAAATACCATGTCTGACCAAGAAAAGGAAACAACAGAAAAAATAAACAAATGGGACTACATTAAACTAAAAAGATTCTGTGCAGCAAAGGAAACCATTGACAAAATGAAAAGATAATCTAACAATTTAAAGAAGATATTTGCAAACCATATATCTGATAAGGGGTTAATATCCAAAATATATAAAGAATTCATACATCTCAACAACAAAAAAACAAACAACCCAATTAGAACAGGGGCAAAAGATCTGAACAGACATTTTCCACAGAAGATATACAAATGGCCAACAGGCTCATGAAAAGATGTTCAACATCACTAATTATTAGGGAAATGCAAATGAAACCTACAGTGAGATATCACCTCACGCCCATCAGAATGGCTATAATTAACAAGAAATAACAAGTGTTGGAGAGGATGTAGAGAAAAGGAATTCTCATACAGTGCTAGTGGGAGTGCAATCTGGTGCAGCCACTATGGAAAACAGTATGGAGATTTCTCAAAAAATTAAGAATAGAACTACCATACGATCCAGCTGTTCCACTGCTGGGTATTTATTCAAAGAACACGAAATACGAATGCATAAAGATACAAGCACCCCTGTGTTCATTGAGGCATGAACTTGGAAACAACCTAAGTGCCCATCAAGGGATGAATGGATAAAGAATATGTGGTATATATACACAGTGGAATACTACCAGCCATTAAAAAAGATGAAATCTTGCCATTTGTGACAACATGGATGGAACTTGAGGCTATTATGCTAAGCGAAATATGTCAGAGGGAGAAAGTGAAATACCATATGATCTCACTCATAAATAGAAGACAAAAACAACAACAACAAACAAACACATAGAGACAGAGATTGGATTGGTGGATTCCAGAGGGGAAGTGGGGAGGGCGGAGGGTGAAAGGGGTGACTGGGCACATGTGTGGTGATGGATGGTAATCAGTCTTCGTGTGGTGAACACGATGTAATCTACACAGAAATTGACATATACTGATGTACACCTGAAATGTATATAATGTTATAAACCAATGTTACCTCAATTAAAAGAAAAGAAAAAAAATAGAAAATATATTTTTAAAGGAAAAAACATTGAAGCCAGAAGAGAGTGGGACATCTTTAAAGGTTGAAAGAAAAGAAGCATTGAGCTCTACATCCAGTGAAAATATCCTTCATGAATGATGACAAATAAGGACATTCTCAGATGAAGGAAAAGCAAGTTAATTTAAAACAGTAACAAATGTAAAAGAATAGAAACCTTACCAAGTATGTTCTTGGACCATAAATGTATTAAACTAGATATCAGTAACAGAAATATATCTGGAAAATTCCCAAGTATTTTAAATGTAGACAACACACTTCTAAACAAACCATGCGTCAAAGAGGAAGTCTCAGGGGATATTAAAAAATATTATGACTGAAGGAAAATGAAAATATATCAAAATTTACAGGATTCAGCTAAAAGAGTTCTTAAAGGGAAATTTATAGCCTTAAATGTTTTGTTACAAAAGAAAGGTATCAATAATGAATAAAAGAGCAAAGATGTGCAAATTAAAGCCAAACCAAATAGAAGGAAGGAAAAGACAAATCTAAAAACAAAAATCAATAAAGGTTTAAAAAGAAATTTAATGAAACCAAAAGCCGGTTCTTTGAAAACATCAGTAATATTTGTAAAACCGTAGACAGACAAATTAAGAAAAAAGAGAAGACATAAATTACCTGCAGCAGGAACACGAGATCCTACAGACATTAAAGGGATAGTAAGGAAACATTACAAACAATCCTATGCCCATTAATCAAACAACTTAGATCAAATGGGCCAGTGCCTTGAAAGACAGAAATTAACAAACTCACTCAAAAAGAAAGAAATAACTTGAATATTTCTGTATCTACTAAAGAAATTGAAAGCCTTCCCACAAAGAAAACTCCAGGCCCAGATGGTTTCACTTTAAGATTTCTACAAAACATTTCAGGAAGAAAGAGTATCAATTCTACACTCTTCCTTCCAAAAGATGAGTTGAGAAAACACTTCCCAACTCATTTTATGAGTCAGAATTACACTGATACCAAAACCAGAAATAAGATATCATAGGAAAACTACAGACCAATATTATGACCATATATGCATAAAACCTCAACAAAATATTAGCAAGTTGTATCCAGCAACATATAAAAGTGTTATACATCATGAGAAAACAGGGGTTTATTCAAAGAATGTAAGGCTGGTTCAATATATGAAAGTCAATCAACGTAATTCACCATTAAGAAAATATTTAAAAATCATAGATTATCTCAACTGATGAAGAAAAAAAGCCCTGCACAAAAGTCAACATCCATTCATGATAAAAACTCTCTGCAAAGTAGGAATAGAAGAGAACTTCCTCAACCCGATAAAGGGCATCTATAAAAAATCTGTAGCTTACATCATAATACTTAAAGTATCCAAGCCTTAATCATCTAATCCATAAAATGAGGATAGAAATATTTGCCTCTTGGATTTGTTATGAAAGTTAAAGTTGTTAGTATAATGCCTAGCACATTAAAAATAGTGAAAGTGGTAACTATTATTATATATGCAGTAATAATAAAATTCATATTCATCACACATCAGTACCACATTATTGGTTGGAATGTTGCATAGTCCAGATCTCAAAGTGCCTCCAGTATTACCAAAGGGAAAAAAAAAATCACAAGTTGTAAAAAGCACAAGGTGATTAAAAAAAAAAAATCAAACAAAAAGGAAACGAAACTGGAAAAGTGAAATAATATCCTACAATTACTCCTTATAGTAATGAACATTAGCAGTCACTTCTAAAATCCATTCCATTGAAAAACAAAATGGAAACCACTGCAATGGGTTTGAGAAGAAACCTGCTCACAAAGCTGCCCCTGTAGGAGAATCCAATGCAAGGCTCACAGTTTCAGACTCACAGAACCAGAGTTTCCTAGTGAAGGTGTTACTCTTGTGGTTTTTCTTAAATCAGAGTTCTCATTCATGAAAGTTCCAACCAGTCTTCTGGAATTTGTGTCAGTTATGGATTTATTTCTTTTAGGGAGTTTATGTGGTGAGATTACCCAGATTTCTTCAAAGCAGAGATTTTTATTGATATAAGCAAGGGAGCATTTTTCAGGCTGGAGAGATTAAACCAAGAGCCAAATCTATGCAAGAGTCAAGGGAGAAAAAGGATGCTTGCCCACCCACCCACTTGCTAAGAATAAATCTTCTGATAAAGAAAAATAAACTTTCTCAGGTTCCTACTTCCTGCATCCAAGACTTAATAAACTCTTCAGTGATTCTAAAAGTTCAGGTGAAAGAATGCTTCTGATAACTTTATGCTTTATTTCAGAGTATGGAATTCACACCACTCTAAGAGTATTACCTTTATATTGTGTTGTAATTATTTCTGTGTCAAATATTTTGGGGTGTTTGTGTGCCTATTATGTCTTACTTAACTCCTCCTGAGTTTCTCTTTTCCTAAATTTATGGTTTACTGATACACTAAGACTCTAGCTCAGTTTCTACCACCCCTGATAAGGGTTTTTAAGTTAAAATTAAATAATGCATTTTTTTTTAATCTTGACTATCCCATCCTATGACAAGGGCTAGTTTAAATAAAGAGTTTCAGTCTTTGGAAATGCAGAAACTCATACAGAAATAAATTGCTGAAGGGTGGTGAGCAATATCATGAAACATCATTGAATAACTCCATATATGTTCTTAATGGAGTATACCAGTCTTGCATCCTCATGGAAAGTTATATTTAAAAGTTGCATATTGTTCTGATTGTTATGATGTATAGATTCCCTTATGAGTCCATTGGCAGATGTTAACCATTTTTGAACACTTAGATATCCATTAGATTAAGTACAACCATCCAGTTGGATCTAAAGTTTAATTTTCAAATGAAAAATGATTTCTAATATAATTTATACAGCTTCACAATGTTTTTTCTTTGAGGACACACACAGTATTAAAAATTCTTTGTGAAGAGGACCCAAAATACTTATCCTGCTCTACAAATTTGATTTTATATCAATATCAAGGGATTTTGCTGACCATAAGAATATATATCTTCACACAAAGGCAGGCCATATGGCCAAACAGCACAGAGCAATTTTTCTGCTATAAATGGAACCATTCTCCACTTAAGGACTTCACAGTCCTGAAAATCCCTGGTTGTAAACCATGGTCTCATAAAGAGGCTAATGAGCAAACCCAAATGTGTAGGATAGGGAAAAATTTGTGCACTGGGGTGAGAGAGAGGCAGCCAAATGTGAAACCCTCTGCTGTGATATAAGGCAGAGGACAAACAGGCGCTTTCTACATACTAGATATTGCTAAAAGTGATGTAATAGACATCTGTATTCAAGCCCTCTCTTTCTAGTAACAAAAGTCTGATTTTCCTCATTCTCAGTTCACATGGTTTGAGTGAGACTGACACTAACCCAGCTCCAAGGATAGGCATGTGACCCAAGGCAGACCAACCAGAGTCAATGAAACTCAATTCTTAAATTTTGTTGGAACTATTGGAAAAAAGGCATGCTATTCCACCTGAATAGTTGGCAAAATAGGACATAAATCTAGAACTACTGACAGCCATTTTATCACCATGAGGGAAGAACCTGCTCACAATATGGAGTCAATACAGAGAAAAAAAGCCAAGGAAGTGGGGCGCGGGGTTTGGGGGGGGGACAGGGAGTGAAGGGGAGCGCTTGTGTGGTGACAGACAAGAAATATGTCCAACTGAAATTTCACAACTATGTAAACTATTATAAACTCAATTAAAAATAATAATAATAAAATCTAAAAAAATAAAGCCCAGAAAGATTTAACTTTATTGACATCATTTGGGTTCCTGGATCAGACCATATCCGAAGTCCTAGGCTTTTCAGATATAAAGTAAATACATTCCTCTTTTTCTTATGCCAGTTATTGAATAAAAGGAAGTATTCTATAAGGATTAGTCTAAGATACACTCATGGTTCACATTTTTAAATATTTGAGAAGAATAAGTACTACAGTCACATGGTTCATGTTTTGATCTTAAAAGATTCTTCTGTTTGCAATAGGGAGATCCTCCAGCAAGCACCATGCTTTTGTGTTAATATCTTGTTGTTTATTTCTTAATTTGTGTATATTTCTACATTTACAGATCCATTAGTGTATTCAAGGATTTTCCCGTTCATAGGGATCTCTGGTAGAGAATAAATTTCTTCATAAATAAAGAAAAATGTACGTATTGACAGAAATATTGTGCTATCCCATTCTAAACCTTCATGAGTTATTTACTGAAGTAAAGGTTATAAATATTAGTAAGGAAGAAATTAAATGAAAAAACATGAGACTACTTATCTTTTTATCCTCATCATCTAGCTCAGTACCTGGAACTTAATAATATTGTTTGAATGAATAAATGTATGAATGACTAAAGAGATGAATAAGTTAATGAAAAAAATTAATAAACAATAACCCAACATCTGACTCTTGGATTTTTCCCATATAGTATTATGTTTTTGTTGATTCAGTTTCTCCACAAGAAAAGTGTAAGGTATAAACCGCAACTTGGAATCACTACATGTTATTAGTACAAATCTGGGAAATACACTAACACTTTTCAAATAGTCTACTCTCGTGGTTGAAGAAAATACCATGCTTTCAAGAGATTTTGCAAGTGACACAATTCTCATTGCCCATAGAGAAGCAGTTTCCTCCTTATTTTCCTTTACTTTTCTTTTGTTAGTAAGGTTTTTAGCAAAGGAAAATGAATGATAAAATCACATGGCCCAAGTTCCGCTTGGAACATTTCAGTAACTATGAGCTTCTAATTTATTTTGATCTTTTCACAGTCTTAGAAAATATGTAATATCCATGTGGTTTCCATAGAAATAGAATTTTCTTAGATTATTCTACAGTCTTTCATTACGAATCTCCACAATAAACTGATTGTGTAAATGCTACTATCAGCTTTTCAAAAATGAACCAACTGAGAATCAAGATGGATAACTAACCCTCACACAGCAAATGACCAGGCCCGGAGCACAAAGCACCTGGCTTCCATATTTTTATTTATTGATTTATTTTTTTGGTTAGGAAGATTGGCCCTGAGCTAACATCTGTCGCCAATCTTCCTCTTTTTATTTTTTTTCTCCCCAAAGCCCCTGTACATAGTTGTACAGTATAAGTCCTTCTAGTTCTTCTGTGTGGGATGCTGCCACAGCACGGCTTGATGAGCAGTGTGTAGGTCTGCACCCAGGATCCAAACTGGCAAACCCTTGGCCACTGAAGCAGAGCACACAAACCCAACAACTACGCCATCAGGCTGGCCTCCTGGCTTCCATATTTTATGAGAGCAAACAATGGTGGCTGCCATTCCAAACCACGAAGACAAGGAGCAGTGCAAAAGTCCCTCCAATAGAACAGACTTTTAGAGAACTCTCTTCCTTCTAGCTATGTCTGGGCTGATGTCAATCTGATTCTTTCTCATGCTACAACATATGTGACCAGACTCTCTCAAACACTGGCTTGCAGTCACTTTAAACTCAGTCACTAATACTAGCGCCATGAAATTGTATTCCGATTATAAACCTGTTGGAAAGATTCTATTTTCTCTACAGCATCTGACACATCTGTGGTATTTGATCAGTGCAAAATATTAACAAAGATTATCACCACTACTTGAAAGGAAGGAAGATGTGGTCTTGTTATGTTTTTTGGTAGAACCTCCATATCTTGGAAAATATCATACTAGTTAATTCTCTCATGAAAACCTTGCCAAAGAGATTGGCATGATTTTCCTCATTGAAAACTAAAGAGACCAAAGTTACCATGTCCAAATCACAGAATTTAGAACTGAATGACACTCTAAAAATTAGCAATCGGAGCTTCCTCATTTATATCATATATCATTTTCATTCCTACTATGTGCCAAGCACTGTACTAGGAGCTGAGGCTAAAACTAGAGATACATGAAAATTGGGGCCCAGCAAGGTTACATGAGTTGTCTAAGACCACTCAGCTACTTTGAGGCAGACATGACCCAGCACTCAGGCCAGTGCCATTATTTCCACACCACATTAGCCTAAGGTGCTGTAGTAAAGGCAGGAAAAGTTTCTCCTATCTGACCTACTCGATCCCACCTAACAGGCTGTGCCCTTATCACTACATCTGATCTGATATGCAAAACCGATCACACTTAAAATACAGGTGTAAGGCTTTTATTCTCAAAACATATGGGTAAGGAAGGATGTCAAATATTTTCCTTGGAGACAGCAAGAGATAGTGAAACAAGGCAGACTCAAGATCAAGACGGACCTATTTGTCAGCCTTGGGAAACTCATTTACCTGCGTGGTACTTGATTTCTTTGTGTTTTTTTTAAGTGTACAACGAAATAAAAATACCTATAATACAGGAGTGTTGTGAGGTTAAAAATAATGCATGAAAAGTCCTTCACACTTAGTATGAGTTCAATAAATGGTAACTGTTATTCTTATTATTTCTTTAAATATCAAACTCCTGTTTTAGAAGAGAATTGTTCTATTGTTGGAATACAAGATTTCTTTCCATTATTAGACAAGGAATGCTCCAATCAGTCTTTAAATTAATTTTTCTAATAGACTGTACTCCCAAGCTCAGTCGAAATTCCTCTAGCTGGCTTACTGGCTCATCCTTTAACTGCCTGGCCACACTCTTCACATTATAATCCAAGTATGTAACTCTCTGGTGAAAACAACACTGCACCCACTGTCACTTCGTTTCCCATCCCCGTATTCTGCCTTTCCCCATTAACCTCTCAGGTTTTATTTTCAAGAAGACACAGCAGAAAATAACTAGGCATTTTGTAGGTAAGGCACATAGTGGAAAGAGCATAGACTTCAGAGACAGGTCAGGTTCCAATTCCAGTTCATTCTCTATGGAATTTCAAGCCAGATGGATTAACTTAGGCAAATGCTTGGTCTCTTGAGTCTCAGTGTCCCTCCTCTGTAAAATGGAGGTATAATATATACCTCACAGTGTTGTGAGGGTTAATGAGACCATATACATGCAAAGCATCTAGCACAGAGCAAACTCTCAGGGACATAGAAACTATGTTTATTCTGAAGGGTGTTTTACCCATTCCTTCTGAGGTTAAGTTGTTGGATCTTTTACTTGGATCAGTTCAAGCTATTTGATAAAGTAAATCAGCAACAGGACCTTAGTTTTGGAGCACAGACAACCTCAATACTTTGCCACATCCTACATGACCAAAAGCACCGTAACCAGCATTACTGACTTCACAGGTCTGCGGCCAACATTTTCTCACGCTCAATCTCAAGTGCCTACTTTCAAATTCTTGTTTTTAGAAACAAATTAATGTGCATTAGGTAAAGATTTATAGATACCTCACTTTCAGAAGCACAGGCCAGGTTTCAATATGAAAAATGCAAAGTGACACGCCTTCTACCATCCCTTGCAGCCGAGACATGAAGTACTCCGACCACTACAGATACAATGTTACTTTTACCAGCCGCCCAGCTCTCTTCCACCACTTTAAACAGATCCACTTGGGGGGAAGATTTTCCAAAACACTGCAGTGAATCACCTGTGCTCACCTTCTCATACCATCACGAGTACAAATGCTTATTTATTTTATTTTGCTATTTTCTAGTTTTGAGACAATGAAATTCATAGCTTTGCACTGTAACTATAAGCTCTAGCCTTATAATACTAAGAAGTAATTATTATTAATGTAAAATTAGATTTAAAAAGCGCAAGCTTTATTAGGATACAAAAGTCTTGAGTGGGACAGAATTTCAGGGTTGATCCAGCTTTGGAAGGAGTTTCACCTCCCTCTATTCTTGAAATAAAAGGGGGAAAAAACCCAGGGTCTTTTGATCAATACAAATGAAAGATTCTTTCTGTTCCCCGTCCAAAGGACAAATTCTTCCTCGGGGGAAAATTCTTCACTCCTTTAAGCAAACTCTTTCTGCCGGCAAATAAACTAACAAAAACACTCCTGCCTCCTTTCCCAGGTAATCAATTTCAAACCCCCCCCCCCCCCCCCCCCCGGAGCAAATAAGAGGAGAGCGGCACTTCGATACATAACAACTGTCTTGTGAAAGACGTAAACAGAAGAAGATGTCAGGAGATGCCACTTTCTCCTTAGAATATTCACAGAAGATATTTTGTTTTCTTGCCTGGATGAAGGCCACTTCAGACCAAAAGGGTTGAAGTAAACCTGATTGAATAGCTTTCTGTGAATTTCTGTTGAAAGTTTTTGACAAAACATGGTGCTGGGGTTAAAACTTTAAGATCTGGAAAGGTTATTCTGGAGATCATCTACCCTGGGTAATATGGTATCTAGAGACCCGATAAGGTTAATCCAAATTATCCGGGAGATTACCCCTGAGACAGCAAACGGTTCCATAAACATCACCATTGCCATCCCAAGCAGAGAAATGATATGCTTCACTTTTGTTAGCATTTTCAAGGAGACTAAACCTGCAAATGTCAGCGAGATGAAGACTTGAGTTTATAGGCAAAGCTGTCACTGGGCCTCTGAATTATGAGGCTAGACTTTCAGTAGCCGCCAAGTTATAGGTCAATCGCTTCTAGGTCAACTTTCACCTCTTTCACAAAACCCATGATGAAATTTCAAAGGCTTTTATGTGAAGTTTTATTAACTTAGGTTAGTTTGAAAGAAAAAGATAGGCAGGGCAAAATGTGAAATTTCATTATCTTTGTCCATTGTTTTCTGCCTTTTTGCTGCAATCCTTGTAGGATCATACACGGATAATCAATTATTCTGGGCACACACTGGGATAGCAGGGTGAAAAGGCTAACAGATTCTTAAAACATTTAGGGCATTTGCTACACAATATTCAAGAACTAAAGAACTTCTTTTTTCTTTGTACATTGTAAAAACTTTTAACCTCCAAGCTATTTAAAACTAAGTTGAAATAGTTTAATTTTTTTCAGAGTTATCGTACATGTTACAAGATAACAGGGGGAAAAAATACAAATTTACAGATTATAAACTACAGTCTTTTATTACCTGGCAAATAGTAAGTGCTCAATAAATGTTTCTTGGCAAATCCTGTTCAATTTCTGTGTTAAAAACAAAGCCAAAGTGTAAGTATTAACATGTGCAAATTGTGTTATTTCCAACCCAAGTGACTGTTTATACATGCAAATAGCTGTTTGGAGAATGAAAAGTTTAAAATATAGCCAGATATGGGGACAGGAAAAGACATTACGATGAGAAAAAAAGGAATCACTATATTGGTGTAGCTTAGCGACTTTAGTCTGCACTTCAGTCAAGTTACCTAATTCCAACACCAATATGGGGACATCATTTATAAGACCCAAAATTATGGTTGTTCTCTATACTTCATCCTAAACAAGCAAAGACTGAAACAACTCATTTGTTTCTTTCCAGCTCCACTGCCATCGCCCTAGTCCACGCTTCTAGCATCTCCTGGCAGGACGACTGCATTGGCTCCTAACTGATCCCTCCAAATTCTCACAGGCCGCTCTGAAGTCTGCTCAGTCTACACTGAGTGGGTTTTTCTCAGTACGCATGTCTGACTTCATCACTTTCCCTCGCTTGTAACATTTCACTAGTTCCTTCTTCAGAGACTGTCATAGAGGCCACACAGCCCTGCAGTCACGAAAGGCCACAGATTTAAAGTTTGGCCCTACCTCCAAATGAGGATATATATACAGTTACAGAGACGTAGTGCCAGGACTGAGAGAAGATGCTCATCATACAACTTTAAATTGGTGTCCCTATACCAACCCATCCCACCCATAGCATGCTTTAGACCAATGTTTTTGAAAATTCTACAATTATCCTCTGAATAGCATACTTATACTGAATTGCACTTTTATATATTGAGAGTATTAAAATTATAGCCCTAATTGTTAGCCCATATTTTTTAGCATTTCTTCTTCTTTTTTTTAATCATATACCAGAAGACACGGCCTAAGTAAGCTTCTCTCTCTCATCTGAGCGGTCCTTTTCCAGTGAACTTGGGATAACGCAAGTGCTTAACGTGGCCCACAAGACCCTAACTGCCTTGGCTCCCACCTAACCCTACTGCTTCATTGTTTCACCACTCTCCTCCTTGCCTCTGAAATCTGGCAACTCAGACCTTCTTTCTGCCCTTCAGACGACCCATGCTCCCTCCTGCCACAGGCCTTTGCATACACTATGCCCCTGTCTGGAATATTCTCCTTTCTTCACACCCTGACACTCTGTAGTGTTATCTCCTGCTCATCCTTCAGATCTCAGCTCAAGTGCCACTGCCTCCAGGAAGTCTTCCGTGGCCTCTCTAAGCAGACAGGTTTCTCCTAATACACCCTCTCTCAGCACCATGTTCTCACCCCACTTATAATTATTCTTTTACTTACGTGGTCCTTAGATTAATATCTGTCTCCCCACCAGATGAAAGTTATAAGAGAAGAAATATCTTTTCATCTGGGGAGGGGGGAGAGAGGCAATGTGTGTGTACACATACCTTCTCTTCACCCAGCACAGTTGGCTGGCATTTATAAGAAGCTTAATAGATATTTATTTAATGAATGAATGTTCTTTTCATCATACCATGCTGCCTCTAAGAAAAATCTGAACAGATGTTAATTATAATCTATGTTTTAAAGAGCAATTATTTCCAAAGCCTAATCTGTACTGGCCCAATTTACCTAAAACAAATGAACAAAAAACTTTTCATAAAATAGGTATTATAACAAAATATTGTGATACCAATTCAGAAAAACATCTCTTTTGCTAAAATACAAAACTCTGACCTCAGGTGCACTAATCAGCTAGGGAAAAAAGCACCAGTGATTTAAGAGACTATATGGGGTTTTATGCCACAAACAAAATGGACTGAGCCCAAACATTCTGTCGACTCAGTTCTCCATGGCTCTTTAAGCATCTGAGTCACAGGGAGGAAAGGAGAGCCATCCATCACTGCTTCTCAGCCATCCAGACATCCTCCAATGAATCACATCAGTGGCATGCTTCGGTTCCACTCCCATCTCACTCATTCATATGGAAAGAGGCTAAAGAGAAAAGGTCTCTCTCACAGTGCAAACCATCAATCATATCATATCATTGGAATACATAAGTTAAAAAACTATATGCATAGTATAGGTGTAATATTCATGTAATTGTAATATGTATGTAATACATAGACTACAAAAATTCAACTTCCTACATAAAAAGGAAAGGAACATCTAAACTACAAGAAATAAGAACAATTTGGTTATGGTCACGGGAAAACCTCCCATGCTCACAGAAAGGCCATAACAGATCAGTAGTTGAATAGCTAACATGTAGACAGTACTTACTAAGTTGTAGGCATCAGTCTAAGTACTTTTACATATTTTAACTTACTGAATTCTCATGATAGTCTATGAAATAAGTACTTTATTATCAAACTCACATTATAGATGAGGGAACTGATGCACAGCTATTAAGTAACTTACCCAAGGTCACATGACCGGTGAATGGAAGAACTAGGATGGGAAACTCTGGCTCCAGATTCTATGGTCTTACAAATATTATACTGGCTCTGAATCGTTGTTGGTCTTATTTTCCATAATCCTAAATTCATCATATTCCTCAAAAACATTCAAAATTTTAGGTTTTCTCATAGACACTACTAACTGACAACTGTTTGAAGCTGCATATATTTAATTTTCTCAGCATTAGAGCATATATTTAAGACACGGAAGAAAGGCATCCAAAGAGAGAGAAGAAAGTCGAAGTAGAGAAGGCCAGAATCAACCCCTCCAATTTGGTATCACAATCATAATCATAGTTAACATTTTTTGAGCACTGTGCTAAGTGCTTTATCAAATTGTCTCATTTAAACCACAAAATAACACATATAGATCAATGGAACAGAATAGAGAGCCCAGAAATAAACCCACACACGTGGTCAATTAATTTATGACAAAGGAGCCAAGAATATACATTAGGGAAAGGACAGTCTCTTCAATAAATCATGTTGGGAAAACTTGACAGCCACATGCAAAAGAATGAAACTGGACCATTATTTTATACCATACACAAAAATTAACTAAAATGGATCAAAGACTTGAATGTAAGACCTGAAACCATAAAACTCCTAGAAGAAAACAAGGTCAGTAAGCAACTTGACATCGTCTTGGTGATGATTGTTTTGGATTTAACACCAAAAGCAAAGGCAACAAAAGCAAAAGTAAACAAGTGGGATTTTATCAAACTAAAAAGCTTTTGCACAGCAAAGGAAACCATCAACAAAATGAAAAGGCAATCTACCAAATGGGGGAAAATATTTGCAAATCATACATCTGACAAGGGGTTAATATCCAAAATACATAAAGAACTCATACCACTCAACAGCAAAAAAACAATTTGATTAAAAAATGGGCAGAAGATCTGAGTAGACATTTTTCCAAAGAAGATATACAGATAGCAAAAGGAACATGAAAATGTGCTCAGCATCACTAATCATCAGGGAAATGCAAATCAAAACCACAATGAGATATCACCTCACATCTGTTAGAATAGCTATTATTAAAAAAGACAAGAAATAACAAATGTTGGAGAGGATGTGGAGAAAAGGGAACCCTCGTGCACTGTAAATTGGAATGGAAATTTGTGCAGCCACTATGGAAAACAGTATGGAGATTCCTCAAAAAATTAAAAATAGAACTATCACATGATCCAGCAATTCCACTTCTGGGAATTTACCCAAAGAAAATGAAAGCACTAATTTGAAAAGGTATCTGCACCCTCACATTCATTGAAGCATTATTTACAATAGCCAAGACATGGTAGCAACCTAAGCGTCCTTCGATAGATGAACAGGTAAAGAAAATGTGGTACATTTATTTAGTGGAATATTATTCAGCCCAAAAAAGAACGAAATCTTGCCATTGCAATAACGTGGCTGGAACTTGAGGGCATTATGCTAAGTGAAATAAGTCAGAGAAAGACAAATACCATGATCTCACTTATACGTGGAATCTAAAAATCAAACAAACAAAAAAACGAGCTCATAGACACAGAGAACAGACTAGTGGTTGCCAGAGGCAGGGGGTAGGAGGTGGGTGAAACGGGTAAAGAGGGTTAAAAAGTACAAATTTCCAGCTATACAATAAATAAGTTATGTGGATGTAATATACAGCATGGTGACTACAGTTAGTGATACTGTATGTATGCTTGAAGGTTGCTAAGAGTAAATCTTAAAAGTTTTCATCACAAGGAAAAAAAATTTCTAACAATGTATGGTGATGGATGCTAGCTAGACATGTGGTGATCATTTCACAATATATACAAATATCAAATCATTATTTTGTATACTGGAAACTAATATAACGTTATATGTCAACGGAATCTAAATAAAATAAATAAATAAACCACACAGTAGCCCTATGAGGTCACACTACACTAGTAGTGTACACTAGTACACTAGTTCCATTTTGTAGTTGAAGAAACCTGGGGCTCAGAGTAGTTGAGCAGTTTTCACAAGGTCATACAAAGTCCAGAACCCATAAAAAAAGAATTATTTTCTCACCTGAAGTTCTAGATTCTGCCAAGCCCCCAAAACTCAAGTAAGACATTTACACATGAGCAGGAGAAAAAGGGTGAAAATAAAGCTGAGTTATGAGGGCGAGTGGGCTAGATTAAGTAACTAATTGCCAAGAGAATGCCTATGCAAGAGGAGGACAGGGAGGAGGAAATTTTAATTACCAGTTCATATAGAAAAGGAAATATGGTAAACGAAGTTTAGAGAAGGTTTGTTAGGGCAACTTTTAAAGAAGCTAAAGATATGACAGAAAAATTCAAATGACAAATATTTGTGTAACAAAAAAGGGATATAGCAATACAAATAGTGATAAAATAATAATAGAAATAATTAAGATAGTTTCTATAAGTATCAGACATTATTCCAAGGACTTTATATTTATCAACTCATTTAATCCTCAAAATCATTCTGAAAGATACTATTACTATTCATGTTTTACAGATGAGGAAACTAAGGAACACAGAGTTTAAGTAACTTAACCAGAGTCATACAAGCAGCACCTTAGGCAATTTAAGCTAGAACCCATGCTATAACTACTTTTAAGATATTCATAGTGGAAGCCCTTTTATCTGTTGTATTAGATGTATGTGTGACTTTACATGCCAAATCCAGGTTATCTATAAGCATTTTCATTGTGCTTTTTTTAAAACAGTATTTTAAGTCTGTATATTTCTTTTTTGAAGAAGGGATTATACTGATTTTCTGTTAAGGTATATTTTAATATGAAACTTAAAAGAAACTAGTGAAGAATAAATAGCAAACCATGGGCACGCATCCTAACTTTAATGATAGTTAAAATCCCTGTTGTTTATTTTAATCCATTATTTCTCAGTTCTCCCTTCTTCTCTCTTCCTTCTGTTCTTCTTTAGTCCAAATGTCATTGGGTAGACCCCATTAGGACTGTAACGATGACCTGCAGGAGGATGACATCAGATCTGGGGAGAAAAGACAGCCTAAGTAGCTCAGTAATGGTGCCCTTTGAAGATGGTATTGAAAGCAGGTGGCAGATGCAGCCTGGTTGAAGCTGGCAATGACAGCCCAGGTGAAGATGGTGTTGGAAGAGGGAAGCAGGGACAGTCTGACAAGGTCAGTATTTGACCACATACAAAGGATTGAGCAAAGGAGTAAATATATTGATGATAATGGGAGCCAAATTTCTCATTAACTGAGAAGAACTCTATGGTACTCTATGGTATTGGATTGGAATTGAAGTTATCAATGTGAACTCATAGTTTGAGCATATACAAATACAAATATAAAGGGATGTGCGTACTTATGTGTATTTCTTAGCTCCAGCCAGGGAACAACAACATTCCAATAGCAGTGAGCACACCTAGCACCCAGATCTTGGTTTCTAAATTCCACTTTACACTAAAAGGAACTAGGACTTCTTGGAGAAGTGGCTGAATTCAGAGCTGGGCAAGGAAAGCACAAGATGAACCTGGAACATCTTTTGGTGCCAGAAGGTAAGGAAATACTAAAAGATGTCAAAAGGACACAGAAGCCAGCTTGAAGGGGTGCCTTAAGGCCAAATCTGGGTCAATTTGAACATCAAAACAATAATGTCAATAACAGATTATAAACTACTGAATAAAATAGGAATCTATGAGTCTCCACTGATATAAATAAACAAATTAAAAAATGGGGAAAAAAGGAATCTCTGCTTATAGTGTAAAACCAACTAATAAATGTAGAAGAAATGATGGAATTAGAAAAAACACCACTTAAAAACCATCATAGTAATAATTAATTCAAGCATGATACATCAACAGATGTTAAAACTAGTGGGTGAAAACGAGGTAAGGAACAGGTATTTAAATAGTTTCAAAGTATTTCCACACAAAACACTTAATTACAAAGAAAAGAAAAGCAACTCTACAGTGGAGACTCATGGGAGACACTATGGTAATCAAGTGATGAGAGTTTATGCCACCAGGGGACAAATCGACATCATGTGCCATCAATTTGGAATACAAGGATAAAACACATCATCACATCCATAATATTTTTGCCAAAAACTGCATAACCTCAACACGAGGAAACATTTGAAATACTGAAATTGGAGAACCTTCTACAAAGTGACTATTTGTGACCTTAAAATATGTCAAGGATATGAAACTCAAAGGAAGACTGAAGGGCTGTTCCAGATTGAAAGGACCTAGACAGACATGACAACTGGCTGTGGAGTATGATCCTGGATCCTTATGCTATAAAAGACATCAGTGGGGCAACTGGTGAAACCTGAATGGGGTCTCCGGGTGGAGAGCACAGGAGATTTTTGCGCTGTTCTTGCAATTTTTCTGTAAGCTTGACCTTATTGCCAGATAAGCTGTTTCTTAAAATCTCAAATAGTTGAAGAAATAATGTTGAATATGACACAGCATTAAACCAAAATTGTGATTCATACATTAACCAGAAAGTTCATGGAAATCTGATGAACTATTTTTTATTGAAGTACTTAAATAGGCAGAAATATTTGTTTTTAATTATACTCTTATTAAAAGCTGAGAAATCACCCAATCCATCCTTTATACAGTTAGAAACTGAGACCTGGAAAATAGAGAAAGATTGAATACCGCGATTTTATCAGACTTACAGAATACTATTCATAGATAACATTTTTTTAAAATATGAGGTTATTCTCTTATTTTTCAAAATTATGAAAGCAAAAGCCTGTTTTTGACAGTTCAAATAATGCCTCAAGCAATTTTTGTAAAGGGTAGACATAAAGATACACATTTTTCAATTACTGACCTACCCAAAACTCTGTGAATTGAGACTCAAAATTTTTTAATTACATAAAAGGCATTAATTAAACTTTCATTAGAAATGACTATTCTTTTACCACTTTGTTTCTCAAATTTCCCAGGGACTAAAAGAGCCTATAGATCGACTTAAAAACGGATTTAAGGTACAAATGAGTTCCAGAGATACTGTAGTAAACATTGTGAATTTCTCCTTAACCTTCATTCCAGTCCCAATGACTACTCTTAGTCAAGCATACTAATTCCTATCTCCTTGCCGGTAGTTTGCTCAAGGAAGTATAGCCCTCTTGGGGGTTTTGGGGTACACAAGTGAGTCTTTTCTCCTGGATGATGCTGAACTGCTAGAAGCCATATTATGGTCATAAGAAGGAGCCTAAGGATGCAGCTAAAGCTAGGAAGGACAAAGTGGAGACAGAAGAATCTCAGAGTCCAATAACATTGTTTATCCACTGAATTAACCAACCTTGCAGACTGCTTTACTCAGGATTTTCTATTACAGAAAACAACAAATGTCCTTATTATTTAAACCAGTTTGACATGGCTTTTCTGTTGTAGCCAAAAATATCTTGATACATATACATCAATGAAAAAAGTATAAGATCAGAGAAATTTTCCTACAAAGAGAATGTCTTAAAATATGCATAAAGGCAAAATAAAATATCAGTCATAGGCCTCAAATTACTTAAGAATTTCTATATCTCAACCACTTTCTGGAAGGTTACGGTGCTGTGCTGGTGGAGTTTATAAGCAAAAGAGTACAAGTTACCACAGAAGCCCACCCCCGGCCCAGTCCACCGAGGATAACAGAGGAATACGAAGAGAGCTAAACCAACCAACCAAATTCAAAACTACAGCTTTTCTGTTGTGGAGAAAGCTCCACATTTCTTATTTAAATAAAACAGCAACAACATATTCTGCCTCACGATTTGCTCACAAATTCCTGTAATTCAATGTTCACATCCCAAAACATGGGTTAGCCAAGCCCAGGAGATCACAGAGGTGAGTACAGCAAACAGCCCCAAGAAGGTCGCTGTGGAGAGCAGGAAGCAGAAGTTGCTTCTTAAAAACGTCTGTCCCTAATACCAAACTCAGGGACCACGTTCAAAGCACCCACCCCCGTAGCGTAGCGGTGCTTGACCTTTTAGGATGGTGTATGCAAAATGCTGACTTGGAGAACTGTCAGATGGAATGGAGAGATGAGATAATAGCTGAGAGAGAATGTTAAATGGGTTCCTACCAACCAAAGCGATCAGGTTTCTCTGAAATGGCATGTGACTTCACCGGGGTATCAATTTACTTAGGTACTTGCCGTTCGTCTGGAAGGAGATTCCATGTTGGGGGATTGCCATCTGCTGGTGGCTCTCTTCTTGGGGACAGATAGCTTTGAAATTTAGAGACTGGTTACCCCAGAGTACGCACAACCATTCAGCAAGTGGTAGTTTCTTTTTCATTGTTAAAATTAGACTGTTTTCTCTGTTGATCGGACAGATAGAAACTTCCTCCTCCTGAGAAAGTTGAGCAAGGTATCTCAAAAAAGCAAATAAAAGAGAAAAAAAAAGTAGATGACAAATGCATTTTGCAAGAATATCAGCTTTTGTCCAAGAGGTATACTAAAATCCTGCATAGAAAATTGTCTTCATGTTTAAGCAAATATTAATAAATTTTTATAAAAGGGATGGTGACTCCTATGCTTGGGAAAAGTAGGCAGAAATGTAGTGCATTTGTTTATCTGAGCACACATTTAAAGACTAAGTCTTAAAATCTCCTGAGAGCCCTAATTTCTTGGGGAATATATTTTCCACGTGGTATATAAAAAGAAAAGAGAAAGAAACACTGGCTTCCAAGCACAAAGCTGAGATTCGGCCTTCAAAAAAGAGGTTAAAATTCCCCTTTTAAGTGAAATTCCTTGGAAGCGTACTGCTTTATATTGTAGGTACCGTTGTGCAGGCCAAATTCGGTCCTTCAGGACACAGTGTGGGTTTTAGACTATGAAATTTCCCTCATTATCTGCCCAGTATATCTTCAAGTCACATGAGTGTAATAAATATGGAATTAGGTTATATAATTTCACCCACATTTCATTCTTCAGAGCAACACTCTGCTCTTTAAGAACATTGTAGGACCTCTATATCAGGAAACAGCCCCTCAGAGTAAACCAGCTTGTGCCATTTTCTTTAATGTACAGTAACAGAAGGTACAAAAATTAAAATAAAAGATACGCAGCCTTAAAAAGGAAGGAAATCCTGTCACATGCTAGCTACACCATGAACGAACTTCGAGGACACTATGCTAAGTGAAATAAGACAGTTACAAAAAGACAAATACTATATGAATCCACTTACGCAAGGTACCTAAAGCTGTCAAATTCATAGAAATAGAAAGTAGAAAGGTGGTTGCCAAGGGCTTGGGGGTAAGAGAAATTAGTGTTTAATGGGTAGAGAGTTTCAGTTTTGCAAGATGAAAAAGTTCTGGAGATCTGCTTCACGACGACATGAACATACTTAACACTACTGAGCTGTACACTTAAAACGATTAAGACAGTAAATCTTATGTTGTACGTTTTATCACAAAAAAAAAGGGTAAGCAAAAATATTAGAGGCTGAAACCATGATCTGTAGGTGAAGATTAAGGGATTGGCTATCACAGTATTTAGTCTAGCAACAAGCATTATCCAAAGTTGCTTAATCACATGATTTGAAAATGCCTGATAAGGAGCAAACCCTTGACCTGTTTTCTCTGCCTTTGCAGAGTACTTAATGATGAAACAAACTAAAACCACAGAGCAGCAGCAGGATGTAGTGGAAAGAACAATTAAACCTCGGGTCCGAAACTCTGTTCTTTCTAACTCTGTGACCTTGGACAGATTAAGTGTCAGAGAGAGAACATCATATCTTTGAGGTAACATGGACTTCCTGTGACCGCTTTTGACTCCCAGTTTTGTTTTGTTTTTGTTCACTGAATATATGAACGTGGGCCAATCACTTAACATCCCTGAGCCTCAGTTTTCTCATTTGTAACCTAGGGATAATGGTGCCCATCTGACAGCATTGCTGTGAGGCTATGAAATGGAACTAACAATGACAGGAGTGTGCTTAACAGAATGCCTGACACATAGTAGGTATTCAGTAAGTACTCATTTCCTGAGTCTTCTGCAGTCTGCTCCCTTGTCTGTAAAATGAAGGGTAATGACACCTACTCAGCAAAATAACATCATAAAATACCTGATACATACCCCTCCTTGCCTTCTCTGAGCTCCAACTTCGCCATCTATAAAATGGGTGCAATAATACTTACTGCATAGGTGGGTTGTGAGAATAAAGAGAGATAATAAATGTATAATTGTTCTGCACTGGATATAGCACATAGTAAGTACCCAACAGATCTATTCTCATCATTATTACTTTTATTTAGAAATATACTCAACAACAATCTCCTGAAAAATATTAACTATATTCACGCCTGGTGCTAGATCAGCTGGGCTTTTCAGTGGTCTTTAAGTGCTCTCTAAAGGAACAAAAATTTTTGTAGTAGCAAACGACTGAACTTCGGTCTCAGCAATGATATACAGGGAGATTTCAAGGCCTAACTAGGAAGGTGCTTTTTCAGTCATAGTGAAGGATCATGAACATGTAAACAAGGGATACTGGCTAAAGACCTCAAGACATTTCATTCAACATCAAGATTAATTGATAACTGTTTTCACCATCCTTACATGATCTGCTTCTAATTAGGTCAGTGTTGAAACAGAGAAACAGAGACAGGGGATGTGCATCCTCCGTGGCCTGCTCGGTGACCCTGAGAGAACACTGCTTCTCTCTCAAATTAGAGGATGCACTGAAATCCAAGGGTAACAATAATTCAGTAGGTGTTCTCAGTTGAGACCAGCACAGCCAGGACTTGACTAATTGTGAAGGTTGTGGTTTGTTTCTCTTGCTCCATTCCTCCGATTTCAGCCTTATCCTTTGAGCCCTTTTGCCATGGCTGGGGCTCACTGACCTGCTCCCAGGGCCGCCTTCTGTTCTATATCCCACTTCCAAAAGGTCTCTAGGTCCTCTGTCGCATCTCTTCAGCTCACTGCTCTGTACACTGATAATCTGACAGACAAATCCACAGTGATGTGACAGCATGTGTTTATAGGGCTTCCTGCTCCAAGTTTCTCATTCATATTCTTCCACAGCCTTGTTGGGAGCTATTTCTTAACCCCAACAATCTGTAGTAAATCATTTACCCACCAAACATTTACCAGCACTTGCTATTTTCTGTGTATTATGCTTGGTACTAACATTATATACATGAGTGAGATGTGGGCTCTGATTCAAGAAGACCAGAGTTTAGTGGAGGAAACAAATACGTATGCAAATAATTGCAATACAATTAAATAAGTGGTATTAGAGGTACGCACAAGAAGCTATAATAGGAGGTAATTGCGGCATAGAGAGGTTAAGTAACCTGTTGCAGGCCACACAGCTATGAGTGGCAGAATCAAGATTTGAACCCAGGTATTCAGGCCTCAGAGCCTGTGGTCTTAACCACTGTATAGTAGCGGGAATAGTCTCTAAGGAGGCCTATTATTTTGAAATAAAAATCACGAAGTAATTTGGAAAATGTACCTGATCAACTTCATAAAATAAAACCTAAAATAATACATTGAACCAGGAGGGGCAAAACATGACACATATTAAGAGATCAATTTGTCTTCACAGCTGTATCCCCATTGCCTAGCACAGTGCCTGACATATTATAGGCAACCAAGAAATATTTGTTTCTAAAAAATGAAAAAATATTTATAAAACTAAGTGTACATTTACCTATAACCCAGAAATTCCACACCTAGATATTTACCAAAGAGATACAAAAACATAGGTTCATAAAAAATACTAGTACATGGGCCAGCCCCATGGCCTAGTGGTTAAGTTCAGCATTCTCCACTTTAGTGACCCAGGTTTGCTTCCCAGGCAAGGACCTAGACCACTCATTGGTGGCCATGCTGTGGTGGTGACCCACATACAAAACAGCGGAAGACTGGCATAGATGTTAGCTCAGGGTGACTCTTCCTCAGGAAAAAAAAAACTAGTACAAAAATGTTTATAGCAACTTTATTTGTAATAACTAATAACTAGAAACAATCCAAATATCTATCAATAGGAGAATGGATTTTAAAAAAACTTATGGTGTATTTATACAATGGAATACCAGTCAGAAATATAAGGAACAGATGGCCAATGCAGGCAACACCACTGATGAATCTCAAAAATAGTATGCTGAGTAAAAGAAGCCAGTCACAAAAAATACATAATGCATTTGCATTTATATGAAGTTCTGCAACAGGCAAACTAATCTGATGTGGGGGAAAAAAATGAACAGTGGTTACCTCTGAGTCGAGGACAGGGATTGACTGGGAAGGAACAGGAGGGAAACTTCAAGGATGATGGTAATGTTCAACAGATGAGCGTTTAGGTTACACAGGTGTATTCATTTGTCAAAATTCAGCAAATGTTCACTTAAGATTTTGGCATTTTTGTGTGAAATTTTACCTAGAAAAACTAAACAAATATTGAACTCTCCTTACATATTATACATGCTGAAGTGGTTAAGGAGAGCATACTGATGTCTGCCATTTACTTTAAAATGTACCAAAAAATAAGATGGATAGAGAGATGGATAGATACGTGATAGGACAAATACAGCAAAATGGTTAATGGTAGAATCTGTGTGGTGGGTATATGGGTATTCACTGTAAAATTTTCAACTTTCCTGTACGTTTAAAAATTTCCATAATAAAATGTTTTCTTTAAATGAGTGAACAGACTAGAACAGAATGAAACAAAATAAACTAACATATTAGAGCTGGAAAGAATCTTTCAGATCATCTATTCTAAAGTTACATCTAATGCAGGAATCTCCTCTACAACCTCCCAAAACCAGTGGACTGTGTCAGCCTCAGTTTATACATGTACAGTGGCCAGAAGCTCACTGAGCTCCAGGGTAGACAACTGCATCTTGGAACATGGCTAAACTTACGTTCAGACTATCCTTAAGCAGGGAATGCAGAAGGGACAGCATGATTTTATGTAAGAAATACAGTCCAAGGAACTAGAAACCTGAGACTTGGTGTGATACCTCTCCTCTTCCCAGATCCTTACTCCACTGGCTGACTACTTGTTTGCCCACGGTCAATTTAATTAACCTACTTGACCTACAGGTATTTGTAGTCATTCATTCATTCATTCAATAAATAATTATTGAGCCCACACTGTATTTCTTAAAATCTTAATACCCAAATGCTTGAAGGCAAAGAGGTAAACTGGATGATGCTGAGACTGCTGTCTACGCTAAGGCCTACGGTTCTGGGTGAAGAATTAAAGAATTCACCAATTGGTCTGTTTCATATATCTAACAATTGAAAAAGGAAAGACAACTCACTTGTTTCTTAATGGAAGGGACTTTATTTGAATTACATATAACTGTCTTGTATCTTTTTCCTTTGAAAATAAAAACTGGCTTACACATTTAAATCTCTCATATAAATACCTTTATAAATCCTATATAAAGGATTTTTCTAAAAGATCATCTTTGAGTTGCCACTCCCGATCAGAAGAAGCAAGCCTCTTCCTTATTAGACCATAGCTCCTCCTCGTGGTTGACAGATGTAAGACCCTTAAATTCCAACCACGGAAACAGTTTTTAAAAACAAAGTACGATTTTGTCTTTACTCCATTGCCCTAGATTCTCACTCATTAATTGATCAACCAACCCAGCTCAATGAGTGGGACTTGGGAGAGAATCCAAAGTACGATTTTCAGACTCAGGATCTTTCTTGAATCTGTGGTGGTTTAAATAGCATATATGTTTTAGCTACTCAAATCTAGTTCTAAACAATAAATTTGCTGTTTTTGCTTTGAACTATGGTAAATCCAAACTATAGCATGGTAAATTACAGACTCTGCTTTATTGTGTAACAGGTCCTATCCTACTCAACATAATTCTTATCAATGGCTTAAATGAATATATAGAAGGATTTCTTATCAAATTTATGAATAACACTAAGATGGAAGGTGAGTTAAAATACGAGGTGACCAAATTACAATCCAAAAAACATTTTGACAAGCTGAAAAATTAGATGAAGCTAACGAGATAGATGTTTAAGTGAAAAATCTACCTCAAAAATTTAAACAGGAAATGTATTTACCAAAATGTAATTTAGACAAAAAATATAAGGTCTTGCATTAAAATTTTTCGGAAGATGAACTGCAACAGGATAGGAAAATCATAAATTAACAGCAGCACATTAAAAATTAACAGTGTGAGTTATTCAGGAGCTAATGTGAATTTGGACTATATTAAAATAAATAGAAATAGCCTAAATGTCCATTAGCAGAGAAAGGATAAATGTGGGTATAGTTATTGCAATAGAATACAACGTAGCAGCGAAAATGAATGAAGTAAAGCTTTACATATCAACATAGTCCAATCTCACAAACCTAACAGTGAATTGCAGAAGAATATATACATATGAACATTTTTATAAAGGTTCAGAAATTTTAATGCAAAATGATACTATACATTGCTTAGAAATACATAAGTGTATAATAAAAAAAAAGAGAGACAGGGGCCAGCCCTGTGGCCGAGTGGTTAAGTTCGCACACTCTGCTGCAGGCGGCCCAGTGTTTTATCAGTTCGAATCCTGGGCGCGGACATGGTACTGCTCATCAAGCCACGCTGAGGCGGCGTCCCACAACTAGAAGGACCCACAACTAAGAATATACAACTATGTACTGGGGGGCTTTGGGGAGAAAAAGGAAACAGTAAAATCTTAAAAAAAAAAAGAGTATTAAAAAAAAAAGAGAGAGACAGAGAGAAATACATGATTACTTTGGGGAAGCGAGTGCACTTGGGAGAGAGTTTGGACTATAATCTGGTAATACACCATTATCTTTAATCTGGTGGTGGGACTATGGATACTCATTGCATTATTCTTTATATCTTTTTGTGTGTCTTAAGTATTATATGATATTTCTTATATTTTAGATTATATTTAGAGAAAGAAGATAATTAAAAGTCCTCTGCTTTACACTAATGAGACCATATATTGACTTCTATGTTCTTTTGGGGGACACTAAGCATTCAAAAAGATATGAAAAAAGGACATACAGTGACAGGCAAGGGCACTGAGAAGGAATTCAAATCAATGTCTTAGTAAAAACAGTTTTTAAAAAATTGTTGTATTTTGTAAAATGTAGATCCTAGGGCCTAGCCCCAGATATTCTGACATAATTGGTCTGAGGTAGCCCCTGGACATCAGGATTTTCTAAAACCCCCCAGCTGTTTCTAACGCACAGCTGGAGTTGAGAACAGCGGGCTAGAGGTTGGGGGCTCTACCTTGTACAAGACACTTCACGTTTCTTAACGATTTTTTCTACTATCTAACAAGTCTCAAACCTCAGAGAGTAACATCTGCATATATTTTACCCTTCATTTCTGGCTTAAAACGTTTTTGGAGAATAATATGTCCTGTATAATACTAAATTCAAGAGTTACTGAGGATGTGACATAAATCTCAAAACTAATAGATAGACAATAAGTTCCACGCGGGCGAGGACCATGTCTCTCTCGGTCATTCTATGACACTGTTACTTGCTTATTCACCTGAATTCCATGAAAATTATAGAGGACAATTGCTTTAAATCATGATTCTGAGAAATATCACTGACTTGAATTGTTTAATTTCTAAGTGTTCTCTCTACCATCTCTAGACGGAGGTAAGCTCATTATTCCAGGGAGGGAATTCTTCCATTGATTAGCTAAACCTCTCCCCTGGATCTATAAAAGCTTCAAGGAGATTATACATAGGTCCTTGAAAGAAAACATGACTAACCAATGAGAAAATTTTTATGCATTATTGCAAAAGGATTAATAGTATCATTCTGGGGTTAGAATGGATTTTACTCATTCGCTCATTCATTCATTCATTTGAGAAATATCTATTGAGCAAACTCTAAGTGCCAGGCCCTGAGGTACGCACTGGGGATCTAGCAGTGAAAAGACAGACATTGGGGGGCTTACATTCTGGTAGAGGAGACGGACAATAAACAAGTAAATAATTACAGAGCGTGGTAAGTGCTGTTAGGGGTTGTGTAGCAGTTCCACTGCTTACCAGTTCTGTGGCCTTGAGCATGTTAGCAACCTCTCTAAATCTCATTTATAATACAGAGATAATGGAGTTGTTTTGAGGATTAAATGAGTTAACTGTCTGGCACACAGTAACACTTAGTAGAAGTTAACTAGTAATATTAATAAAAATATTCCAGTGATTACACAGCATTCCAAGTTTATACATATACATTTTTTTTTGCATTAAAAACTCTGCTACAGCTAGACTTCCTTTCAGCTCATTCTCTCCTCAGCAGAATTCTTTTTTAATATTAATCCTGTAAGTAAAGACTCCCCCCCATCAATCATCTTTTGTCTAAGTTGTGGAATTCAGTTCCTTTCATCTTTTTCTACAAATCTTTTCTTCCACTCTAAGAGCTATTCGTGTCGATCTTTGCCAAGTACTTTCCATTTCTCTTTTCTTTTACTTTTCTCCAAAAGAGAAAAAAATTCAATGCCTAGTTCCCATGAATCCGCAGACCCAGTTGTTTGTGGAAATTTGAAGACCAAGAGGGTTTGAAAACTGTAGGTCAGTATGCCCTCATCGAGTCTGGAATAATAATGCAAATGTGATACTCTATAAGAATGAGCTCACAGAAGAGCAGGGCAATGTATTCATTTATAGAAAGGAAATTGCACTCAGGATACCTGCTTTCTAGATCAGTGAATAGATGGCTATCAAGCTAAAGTAAACCTCTTAAAAGTTAATTTTTATGTGCAAGTCAAGCTGTGCAGAATGACCCTGAAATGGAATTAGGTTTATGGGATGGGAACCAAGAAGTGCATTTACAGCTGCTCAGACACATAAGAAAAACCGCTTCCAGGATCATAACAGGTGAAAAGAATTTCAGTCGCCCCTGCCAGGGAGGCAGGAGGATACAGCAGGGAAATACCTGGGTTTTCAGAATGGCACTAATATTTACTAGCTGTGAGGCGGCGGGCAAGTTAGGTAACCTGTCTAAGTTTGTTCATTATCAGAAAAATGGAAAAGATAATAATAATATCTACCTTCTACACTACTTTGATTAACAGAGGTAATAACTATGTAAAGCATCCTAGGTCTAAACATCTATGAGAGCCAACCATAGGTCTCATCTTTGGAAAGAAAGGGAAAGAAGTATGACTGACTTGGCAAAAATCAGCACAAACTGCTACAGGAGTAAAAATGCAGAGCCTTACCTAAAGATGAATTAAAAAAAGAAAAGAAAAAAAGGAGAGTTTATAACACGGAGATAAGAAGAACGAAAAGTCTTTACTAATAGGATATTATACAGTTCCTGCTATAAAGGGAAAATAAAAAGGAATTAAAGGTAATATAATCAAAGGAGAGTCTCAAATGTAAACATTTTTAACATACATACTAGCTCAACAAAAATATGACAAAGGACTAATATCCTTAATAAACAAAGCCTTCATAAAATAGATGAGCCAAACAATAAGACCTCAAAGAAAAATAGGACAAGGACCTTTTACAAATAAATAAATAAATTCATTTTAAAAATCAACCTATTTAATTATCAAGGAAATGGAAATTAAAGCCATAGTGTGGTATCACATTTGAGCATTACTTAGCAAAGATGCAAAATTATAAATAATAACGCATTAGTACAGGTGAAATGAGAACTTTCACAGGTACTTTGGGAACATACATTAGTAGAATCTTTTTGGAGAAACAGTTCAATAATGCATACAAAGAGGTTTAAAAATAATTACATCCTTGGTCCAAAAGTTCTACTTCCTAACCCAGAGCTAGATCCTAAGGACCCCCAGAAGTTTATGGAAATTAAAGGATGCAATAACACACAACAGCAACAATAAGAGTTGTAGCCAACACTTATTTAGCACTCATTGTTTTAAGTGCCTTACTTGTGTTCTCCTGTTTAATCTGTACAGAGCCCTATTATTTTCTTTATCCCAAATAAGAAATTGAAGCAGAGAAAGATTAAGTAATTTACAAAAGATCACACATTTGGTAAGTAGAGGAGGTAGGATTTAGTTCACTCTTGGACAATAAATTCCACTCTTTTTATTTAAAAGATAAAACACAGCACAAGCATTTGTGACTATAAACGCCAAAGAAATATCATATGTGCCACTTACTTTGTTGGTAAAAGCTATTGTGGATTTCAATAGGACAATTTCCCTTTCTTGGAGGAAAACAGATTGAATTTCTTTGGCAATGAAAGCAGTTTAATTCTCCTAAAAGGTGGTAACTGAAAATTGTAGGAGAAGTAACAGGTAGAGATGGAAAAATTAAAGCATGTAAAAAATCTTTGAGTGGGAACTTGGACTTTATTAAGACTCTTAGTGACCCAATACGTAATATAATTAGGGATAATTTAACCTTCAAGGTCATTATTTACTGTATTCTCCTAAGCACCATTTTCCCCCCACCAGTGCTTCTTATACATTAAACCGAATGGTTAGGTATTCAACCCATAGCCCCCACCTAAACCTTGGAAGCTCTTGTTCCTTTCTCCATATGGTATCCCCACTTCTCGCTTTCTCCTTACGTAATCATAAGCTACAGAAGGGAGACCAATCATATGTTATTACTGTGAACTAAGGGATGTATGAATTGTTAATTTCACATTAAATCATGCATCTAAAATCCCAGTTTACTTGGAATTTACTTTTTATTCATTGAAAAGTTTTCGTTAACCTTCATCTTTAAAGATGGAAGACTCCTCCACAAAGCAAACAACGTGCTGTGTGAAATCCTTGAAAGGGTACCAAACTCGGTCAATTCTTCCAAAACTTGCCACGGAATGAAGGAAAAATGCCAACAGCAAAGTTGAAACAAAATGCTGACTTTGTTCAGCCAATTGCTCCCACCTCACATATTATAAAGTGTCTTACATGATGTCTGCGCTCACATTTTATGACATTGTTAATAAGGAAATTCTTGTACAAAAAGTATTATAAAAGCACAAAGCAATTTTATTTATAAATAAGTTGATCACTGGATTTATAAAAAATATTAAAAAGGGATCACAGAATTTGACATTTTAATAGATATCTACTGTGATAAAAATGGAAAGTCCAGTTTAAATTCCAGATTAACTATGAATTAAGCAATTTTTATTTTACTTGCTTAAAACCTTTCCTTTCTTGGTATATTTCCATATACATTAACAATTTGAAAATGCCCTCCTTTTTCTCTAGTAAATACATTAACAAGCAGTGCTGACATTTCTTTGGACTTGACTTAAACTGTCAGAGATTTTTGGCATTTTGCAAAAATACTAATTGTAGTGTGTGTGGATGCCAAGGGATGAACTTCTTTGCATTAAAAGAAATATCTGTGACTACTAAAGTGACATGTAAAAATATGCTACAGCCTAGACAAAAGGCCTGAAGAATATTTCCTGAGTCTGACAATGCAACTAACATTTTTTTCAACACCACAAGCTTTCCAAACTTCCCCTTTACTCTGTTAATTAAATGAGGTACCATATGTAAAATGCTGATACACAATAGTCTCGGATATTAGTTCTCTTCTCTCTACATGTCTGGAGGCAGGGTGAAGGCAGGCTGGAAGTTAAAAAGAGCACTGGATAGTCTTGGGTCTTAATTTTTGGTAACCACATTCACATCCAGGCTTGACTGACATTTGTTTGTGTCCAACTGCTTTTCTTTCCTTGCTATCAGTTTTCCAAGAATTAAATTTTATAACTGTTTATGAAAATAAACACAAATGATATATGTGCATATACACATATATGTGTGTGTATGTATATATAGTTTTTAATCATGGAATAAATATTCCATCAAAGAGACTTTTACGTTCCACAGAGGCAGTTCTCAAATGACTTTCGTGGTATCATGTTAAAAACCAGAACACAGTCCATTTTTACAGTAGATTTACTCAATCACAGTTACTAATCAGATTAGCACTGCTTTTATGTCCAACAAATTTTAAAAGTTGGGGGATCATTAGAGAAGCTACATATTATGAGCCTCATAGCCTACACTGCATTTCACGTGTTAATCTTCTTTTTTAAAAAATGGTCTTCAAAAAATAGCTTGAAGGAACTCTTTTTCTTTTTAAATTACACTTAGAATAGAATAAAAATGCATCATTACAAATTTATTCATTTTTAATGTTATAACGTGAGCATTTTTGTTTTAAAAGAAGTTAATCTTTTATTTACATCAACATATTTAACAGCTAAGCTCCATTTCTACATACACAATATTTGAGACTAGTACAGCAAATGTTACCCAAAGAGTTTCTCAAATTAGCTGTAAGAGAAAAAGATCTTCTAAACATGGGCAATGGAAACCCTACAAAATCAGCCAGCCTGAGCTATTACAATTCTTAAAGGAAGTAACATAAATCAATATAAAAGACTATATGGGTAGAAGAAGGCAAGTTTCCAAGCCTTAAATTTCTCATAATTTAAATATAACAACAATTTAAACCATTTTGTCTACTTAAATTAGGCTAAACTGAAGTCTTCTATCAAAAAAGACAAAACTTAACATTATCTAATTACATCATTGGACGAAGGATGTTCAACCATGAAAAAGAAATAGTAGACAAACCAAAAGAAGTCCATGTTTGATTTTGCTAATAACAGACAACAGGCAAACAGACCTTTTACAAAGCTTCTAACACATCACAAAATTGATTAGTTCAAATTTCATCTCCTGATTTCTACAGTCCACACGTTGGAAGATATACCAAGACCCAGTCAGAACTTGAGAAATCAGAGTAAAAATTCAACATCTGAGAATTTGCTACACAAATGCCTTGGCCCAACTCACAGCTAATACAGTCTTCCCAGAGAAAACAAAGACCCAAAATAAGCTACGAGTAATAGAATCTCACTTTTACCAACATACATTTATCTACTATTCTGAGGTTTCTGACTCTTAATTTTTCCTGATGAATTATTTATTCTACTACATATATTAACTTAAAATTAATTGCAAGATAAATTTTATATATCTATATATTAGGAGACCAAAAGAACAAACTGGACCTTTCTGAAGGAAGTATAATTCATTTTTAACTCTCTTAGCAGCAAATTCCATTTTCCAGCATGGTCGTTGCAGGGGTAGAAGAAAGAGGAAGGAAGTTGGATAGTTAATAGAGCGTGTCCATGGATCCCACAAATGAATGATCAATTTTCAAAGGGTTCTTAAGTTGCCAGGTGTCGAGTAGATTTCCCCACGGCTGATCTATTAAAATTCTAGATGGCAGCAATGACATTCACAGACATGGCTGTACAACTTGTTTGGGAGACATAGAAGTGACTGAATCCTCATCAAAAGAAGCTCTTTAGGGTGGCCCCATGAAAGAACTACGGGAACTTGGTATTTCCAGGAGCTGAAGAGAGAGCTACTAAGCCAATCTTCAAGGAAATGTTCTTTTTACTTATCATGAAGATACTTTTTCCAAATTAAGATAGCTTCAGGATTCTGTGAGAGAACTGTATCAATTTCAAATGTTCTATTAGGGGCCGGCCTGGTGACGCAGCGGTTAAGTTCACATGTTCCACTTCAGCGGCCCGGGGTTCGCCAATTTGGATCCCGGGTGCGGACATGGCACCGCTTGGCAAGCCATGCTGTGGTAGGCGTCCCACATATAAAGTAGAGGAAAATGGGCACGGATGTTAGCTCAGGGCCAGTCTTCCTCAGCAAAAAGAGGAGGATTGGCAGCCGATGTTAGCTCAGGGCTAATCTTCCTCAAAAAAAAGAATGTTCTATAATATCCAGGAAAATGTTGAGAGAAGGCATAAAAGAAGCAAGTAAACCTTCCAGGCAATGGAACTCAGAGAAGAATTCAGGCTAACAAATTTTCAGGATATCTGAGCAGGTCACCCAATGAAGTAAGGATGAGAAAATTGACCATGTCCAACTGAGAATGCCAACAGAAGGAAGAAAGCCTGAGGATATGATCAGTATGGGAGTGGGGTGGGGCGGGGTAGGAGGGCGGGGACAGTTGCAAATTGCAACTTATTGTTCACTCAAACAAAGGGAAGAGAACTTCTGGAAAAACTTAGGTCAAAGATCAGACCTCCATGTTTCAGAGAGTCCACACAAAGAAGAAACCAGAGAATCATGATGAATGTGGAACTTGATTCAGCTCAAAATAAAATATTCTTGTCGCTGGAACTATACTGAACATTTTAACCCTACTTTGATGATAAAGCATGGACATCTTGCAGGACCTCTGTGATATTATTATTAACATCTCTATTAATACTAGTTAGTACTTATTGCACTAATGAGTCCTTGTGTCTGAGAGTTACATCTCTCAAGAAGTGCTTTCATTTATATTGAGCCCACCAAAATCTAAGATCATATACCACAATTCACAAAAACTGCAAAATAGCTTTCCTCATGTAATCATAGATATTCACTAGACTTCAGAGATATTCACTAGTATTTTTTGCCTCTCCTAATCTTCCAGAGTATAAATGTCTGTCCATGGTGCCTATATAGAATTTGAGAGAGACACAGAGAACATATAACTTTATTTAGACAATTTCTTTTAGGTCCTTGGTATGTAGTTGGTAAGAGGAGATGCTGCCCTTAACAGAAGATTTTCAAATCTGCGTCATCCTTGTTTTGCTCTCCTACATAGGCCTATTCTGGTGGTCTATCTGAAATCCTGGAGCAATAAAAGGCATTTTGCTCAAGGTAGTTATAATGGCCTGAACTGCATCCCCCCCAAAATTCATATGTTGAAGTCCTAACCTCCAGCACCTCAGACTGTATTTGGAGATAGGGCCTTTAAAGAGGTAGCTAAGGCAAAATGAGTTCATCTGAGCGGGCCCTGGTCCAACATAATTGGTGTCCTTATAAAAAGGAGTGATTAGGACACAGACAACACATACAGACCGAAGGGCAACCATATGAGGACACAACCAGAAGGCAGCCATCTGCAAGGCAAGGAGACAGGCTTCAGAAGAAACCAAATATGCCGACACCTTGATTGTGGACTTCTAACCTCCAAAACTGTGAAAAGATAAATTTCTGTCATTTAAATCACCCAGTCTTGATATTTTGTTACGGCAGCCCTAACAAACTAATACAGACAGTCCCCAACTTAGGATGCTTGACTTACAATTTTTCAACTTTACAATGGTGCAAAAGCGATACACATTCAGTGGAAACCAAACTTCAAATTTTGAATTTTTATTTTTTCCTGGGCTAGCGATATGCTGTATGACTCTCTCTCGTGATGCTGGGCAACAGCAGTGAGCTGCAGCTGCCAGTCAGCCCTGTGAGCACAAGGGTGAACACCCAGTACACTTAACAACTGTTCTGCACCCAGACAACCGTTCTGGTTTCACTTTCAGTACAGTATTCAATAAGTTATATGAAATACTCAACACTTTATTAATAGGCTTTATGTTAGATGATTTTGCCCAATTGTAGGCTAATGTAAGTGTTCTGAGCACACTTAAGGTGGGCGAGGCTGAGCTATGATGGTCAGTAGGTTGGGTGTACTAAATGCATTTGTGACGTACGATGTTTTCAATTTATGATGGGTTTATAGAGACATAACCCCATCATAAAGCAAGGAAGATCTGTACAGTGATAATGAAAACACTTGACAATAAGATTATTAGTCTAGGAAATAGCTAAATAAGAAAGGTCAGTCCCGAATAAAGAACAGAGCTATCAAACCTAATGAAAAGAAAAGCAAACATAGACCTTAATTTCTCTAAATTCTAGATTGAAAACAATTAATCTTGTGCTTACAGCTGTGCTGAAAACATGTAACTGTTGTGTAGTTACTATGTGACATGCATCATGCTAACATTTACAACAGGTAAAATACCTCTGTAAGAAGGGAGGAAGTTGAGTTACACATAAGAGATCGCAGCATTTTTTATGCAAATTACAGTGATCAGAGCCAAGAATATAGAATCTTGGGTTGAGAACATAACTTAGGAAATGTCTATTTAGTTATGTCAATATGTAAAATAAAGGCTATCCAAAGCTTCATAAATGTCAGGTCCCTAAGTTACGCTGTATTTCTGGGAGCACAGCGAAACCTGGAGACTGGAGTCAACAAATCTGGATCATAAAGTCTGAAAGGTATTCAAACAGGGCATAGAAAGAAAGAAATAGTCCCTGAGCATATAAGTTATCTCCCACAGGGCAAACTGAACGTTTTTTACATCTCATTGAAACTCTAGCAGATTTCTAAGAAGCAAGCAATGATTGATGGAAACTAATTGTAAAGTACCTATTATTATTATCAAATGGTTGAAATGTTACTGACTGTTCTTTTTATTTCATGTACTATGCTCATCATTTTAGTTTTTTTGACTTTAAGATTATTTATAAGAACTTTTATAGGATCTTAAAAACTTCAGTCTTCTAACTCTACTTCTGATAATGTCTTATAATCTTTAACTATGAATTTTCCTACCAGAGAGCTTTTCAGGAACTTGGTCCTCTCAGTGTGTGTGTGTGTGTGTGTGTGTGTGTGTGTGTGTTGAGGGGGTGGGTGAGGGATTACTCTGTTTGCATTTTCAGAGTAGGTAAAGTCTTAAATCTAGGGTGGGGAGCAGGGATGGAAGGAAACAAATAAGTTTGCTGCTGAAGCGAAGCTTACTGCTCAGAATCAGCGCTCACTGATCCTGAAAGTGTTCGCTTCACCGTCCTGGGCAGCCATTACGCTAAGGTGATTATCTAACGTATATCCCTGCCGCCAGAATTTGAACTTATTCCCTTTTTCTTTTCTTCATATAAATTATTATGTTATTTAGTATTACTAAATTAGTTCTTACCAAAATATAATCAGTAAGTTATATTTCTATGTTTTGAGGCAAATATAAGTAGTGTAATAGCTTCGGGGAAATTAGCAGACTCAAATATGAAGATAAGAGTCCTTCACCTTCAACTTGTATTACTCATGGCCACAAATATTCCTGTTCTTCCCAAACTATCTGAAATAATTTTGACAAGCTCTTCCTCTAGGACAATTGTGCTAAATGGACAAGATCTATAATTAAACCACTAAAACCGTCCTGATGAAATTTAGAGAAGGAAAATAAGATTTCTTTTAATCAAAATATTGTTGCTTTAAAAAAAAACATGAAAAATGTTATGCAATACAATGAAGTAAACTGATTTTTAATCAGGTTGATATACACGTCAAGGGTGCTTCTGTTTTCCTTTACACTGAAGTAGTGGGTTAAATCTACTAAATTAATGCGTCTACAATCCCCTTTTAATGAATACATACCAATAATATTCTTCCAAGTGTATGCTTTCTATCACAAGTTTGTACTTCCATAGGGGCCTTAAGAGAAGAGACATGACAAGGAAAAGGGTTTTATAGGAGCCAGCCCTCCTCTCTTTGAAGGCTGGCAGGCTGGAAGTTCACTTAAAAGACTCTAGGGTTTCTTCTCCACTTTCCTCCAAATCTCATCATAGAGGCTGACACCTGTTCTGTCTGCAAAAGAGTGTGGCCCTAGAGGAATGATTAACTAATGGCTGGAGAATGTCAACATTTTCTTTAAAGAAAGGGGAGAAAAAAGCCTTGGCGAGGACAATAGTTCTTTACATTTGCAAAGAGCTTTACAGGATACAAAGTACCTTCACATCCATTATTTTATTTGATTCTTAAAACAACCATGTGAGCTAGGTAGAGCAGCTGTTATTTCTATTTTACATAAGGAAATTGAGGCTCAAAGATGTTAAGTGACAGAGTCATAATTTGGGTCCTTTAAATTCCAGGAACAATACTCTTTTCATCACCACTGAGAAAAGACTGAATACTAAAACACCAACGAACAGCTTCCTGGAAAGAAAGTCCAGTCTCAAAGAAGGAAAGGTAACTCTCCATATGTTGATAACACTGAAGACTTCTAAGAGCTTTGATTCTTTTTCTCAATTTTCCTAAGATATCACTAAATCTCTTTTTTCAAGGAAACAACAGAGAAACGGGAGTGTTCTCTCAACTTTCAATCTGAAGGTGGAAAACTCTGAGACACCTACAGGCGTCTTATCAATAAGGCAGACACAGAGGGGAAGCTGGAGCTTTAATAGACAAACCAGGAAATCTGTTTCCATGCAATGCTAAACAAACAGCTCAACGCAGTGAGAGAACAGATCCAGGCTGCTGTTCGTTGGGCAGCCAGCTCTCTTTCTTCCCAGCTTCCTGGTGTACGTCTTTGCCTGTAAGCAGTGTTATGAAATAGTGTGATTTTAATCAGCTTTGACTGTACCTTGCTCTAAAGGTTTACTCAGTGCAGTCCTTAGAGGCACATTACCATTCGGCCCCATTCCAGGGAAGAAGTCTGTTCTTCATCAGCTTTGGAAAGACAGGAGTGCTTTTGTCTCACCACTGCAGAGCTAAAGAAGGACCTAAGATACAGATGGCCAGCCATGAACTTGGCCTTGCCAAACTACAACCACAATGTAAATAGGCCGGTGTGCAACCCAATTCTCTAGCAATGACTTAGCTGAGGCACCGTCTCTAAGACCACTCAATCCTCAGTTACATTTTCCTATAGCAAGTTAGTGCAAACAAAAGTCCCAGACCATCAAATGTGTTCTGCACAACCCAGCACAAATGTGTCTAATGCTACTAATACATATGGCCATTTGCCCCCAGATTTCATAGATTTCTCCAGAATCTCTGAGGACCATTAGATATAGTCATTAAACCATTCATTTAACAAATAGTGCCCAACACTAGTTATATGGTGGTTAACAGTCATAGTTTAAGTGTCAGTTACATTACAGTAAATAAAAGTCATAATCTCTAAAACTCATGGAAGTTACAGTCTAGGTAAGAGATAGTCAATAACAGGTAAATTAGTAAATAAATGGAATGTAATTATAAGGTAAGAAAGGAGCTACAAAAGAAAAATAATTACAGAAATACCTCGTTTTATTGTGCTTCACTTTATTGTGCTTTGCAGATATTGCATTTTTACACATTGAAGATTTGTGGCAACCCTTTGTCAAGCAAGTCTATTGGCACCATTTTTACAAGAGCATTTGCTCACTTCATGTCTCTGTGTCACATTTTGGTAATTCTTGCAATATTTCAAACTTTTTCATTATTATTGTATTTGTTACAGTGATCTGTGTTCAGTGATCTTTGCTTGTACTATTGTAATTGTTTTGGGGCACCATGACCCACACATACATAAGATGGTGAACCTAATCGATAAATGTTGTGTGTCCTGACTGCTCCACCAACCAGCCATTTCTCTGTCTCTCTCCCTCTCCTTGAGCTTCCCTGTTCCCTGAGAAGTAGGCCACCTGATAACCCTACAATGGCCTCTAAGTGTTTAAATGAAAGGAAGAGTCTCACTTTAAATCAAAACATAGAAATGATTAAGTTTAGTGAGGAAGGCACACCAAAAGCGGAGATAAGCCAAAAGCTAGGCTCTAATTAGTCAAGTTGTGAATGAAAAGGAAAAGTTCTCGAAGGAAATTAAAAGCGCCATTCCAGCAAACACACAAATGATAAGGAAGCAAAGCAGACTTATTGCTGATATGGAGAAAGTTTTAGGGGTCCAGATAGAAGATCAAACCAGCCACAACATCCCCTTATGCCAAAGCTTAATCCAGAGCAAGGCCCTAACTCTTTTCAATTCTATGAAGGCTGAGGGAGATGAAGAAGCTGCAGAAGAAAAGTTTGAAGCTAGTAGAGATTGGTTGATGAGGTTTAAGGAAAGAAGCCATCTCCACAATATAAAAGTTCAAGGTGAAGCAGCAAGTGCTGATGTAGAAGACTTTCTAGTCCATGACACAAAGTTTTTATTTTTTTTAATAAATACAATGGGAAATCAGTCAAGTGTTTCAAGCTGAAGACCAACATAAACCTATTTACACTTTAAAAGATCATTTGCTCTCACTGTTAAGTGGAAATAGATTGGAAGGAGATTAGACAAGTAGAAAGAAGTCTGATGCCATTGTTGTAGTTTATGCAAGAAATGATGGTGGATTGGCTAACACAATGGCAGCAGAAATGGAGAAATTTAAACAGATCAAGATATATTTTGGAGATAAACCTTGCAAGTCTTACTGATGGATAGAAGAAGGGGTTAAAGGTTGAGGCAGAAGAAAGAATCACAGATGCCTTCTAAGCTTCTGGCTTGAATGATGGTGCCATTTACCTAGAAGGAGAAGAGTGAAGGAAGAACAGGTATCAGCAGGATGGCAAGGTGGAGATAAGGGTTAAAAATTCTGTTTCAGTCACATTAACTTTGAAATGCCTGTAAAACACCCAAGGGGAAATATCAAGTAGGCAGCTACATCTGCAAGAGAACAGTCCATGCTGAAGATATAAATTTGAGAATCACCAACATAGAGAGTGTATATATAGTCATGGGAATAGATGATATCATCCAGGAAGAAAATATTCAGAGAACATAAGTGGATCTAAAACCAAGACCTGAGGAACCCCAACACTTAGAAGTCAAGTATAAGAAAAGCTGTCAGGGGATGGAGAGAGCAGAAGGCTAAGCAGAAGTTAATTCACTTGGTCAATCTCAGAAAGTCCCTTTTAACAGCTGAGTTGTGCCTTATCAGTAATATTTTCTCCTATACCATTCAAGATTAGATTCAACCACATCTAAGACACAACACCAAAATAATATTGTTTAAATGAGATAAGAATGTATTTCCCAGGCTTATAAATGAAATCCATAAACGAAGTGCAGAAGTAGCAGTCTGTAGCTGCAAGGGAAGGATATTTTTATTTTGTTTTGTTTCTTGTTTTTTAAATCTGGGCAGCAATATGCTCAGTTAATAATGACATTCTACTCCGAAGGAGAAAGAGAACTGATATCGGGCTGGGCAACTCCAGTAGAGTCTACCAAACCCCTCATCCTCAAACCACATTGAAACATGCCTTTCCTATCCCCTCCTTCCCAGAGGAGCCCTGAAGCTCTTGAAAGACAGTATGCATAATGTTTAGGAGTGTGGCTCTGGAGCCAAACTACACGGTTTCTATTGAAGCTTTTAAATTTACTATGTGTCTTTGGGCAAGCTGATTAACTTATATGTGCTTCAGTTTCTTTTTCTGAAAATAAGGGCAATAGTAATAGCTATGTTGTAGGGCTGAAAGAAGATCAAATAAATTAGTACTTCTTAAGAATATTCTAATGAGTTATAAAGGTGCATTACACAAAGAAAGCACTCAGTAAATATTGGCCATTATTATTTTCTTAGAAATTCTTCATATTTTTAAAGCCAATTGGCTTCTAGAACAGATATCTATCAAGCTCCCACCTTTCTATCACAAACACCTCTCCACTACCCAAACGTCTGGCCTGGGATTTGAATGTACAGAAGAGATCCTTGCATGGAGCCAGAATTGTATCCACCCTTCGAGAGAAACCAAGTCTTCTGCATCTATTGACATCCTAAGCTAGATTTGTCCCATCCACACCCCTCCTTCCTTCCTCTCAGTACCCAGCCTCCCTCACCGTTGTGGTTGCTTGGTACAGACCTCCCACTCACCTTTCCAATTCCATATCAAGGGTGCCCCAATAGACCTAATTCCTACACTTTTACTTCACCACACATTTTTAAACGAGTGTCTATCTCACTGATTCTCCAGTTGCTCAAATAGAAATAAGAAATAACTAATTCATATTATTTGACTAGCCAATGGGTTTAGGTTCTACACCAGCACAGTTTGCTAGGCAATCACACATATCAGATTCAGCTACTATATAAAAACTCTTAGTATGAAACAATTTTTTAGAGAAAAGAGTATGTTTCATAAATCCTTGTCCCTGTTTGTTATGCATGGAAAATATACGTACCATCTGCCTTTACTATACCTTATATTTCCAATTTGTTTCCCAATTTTTATCTAACAGCAATATACCAGATGTATGCTATACCAGGTGTGTGCTGAGACCTTTACATGCACAATATCATTTAATTTTATTTAAGATCATCCCATTTTGTGGATGTGGAAACTGAGGCATGGAAAGGTAATAAAACTTGCCTGTGGCCATATAATTAGTAACCTATCAAGCTGGGAACCTCAGTAGACCAAACTTTGTTTTCTTCTAGAAGCTTACACCTGAAACAACCAACACAAAACCAATATATATAGTGTGATCTCACATTTTTCATAAGAAAAAAAGTATACCCATATGGTAATAATGAAAAAAGTCTGGATGTGTATACACTAAACAAAGAGTTAGTAACAATTGGCTTAAGAGATAGGACTATAAGTGATTTTCTTTTCTTTTTTAAGAATTATTTATATTTTCCACAATAAACAGACATGACTTTTATAATCAGAAAAAAAATATTATTTTAAAAATAATAGACAATAAGAACAACAAAATGCTCCTACCGGTACTACTACTACTAATAAATAGCAGTACATAACTAACAGTATACAAACATGGCTTACATATACTAATTCATTTAATCACCACACAACCTTATGAGAGTTACTACTGTTATTTATCCCTGTTTTACAGATGAGGAAACTGAGGCATGGAAAAGTTAAGTAACCTGCCCACAATTATACATCTAGAGAGTGATAAGGCAGATATTTGAACCCAGTCAGTCAGGCTTCAGAGGCTTGTACTCTTAACCATTATGCTACACAAACTATAAATCACAGAGTCTATTAGTCCACTGTTATATACAAAACACTTATTAGTTAAAGATCTTTGGTGTTTATTTAAAAATTAAAATGAGAAGTAATCTAACTCATCTTATTTGGCCAGCAATCTAGAGTTTCTCTTCTATGACTGGAATAGTTTAAAAGCCAGTCACAGTCATCATGTGCTCAAATAATATATGTGAAAGTGGTTAATGGCTAAAAGCTCTTTAAAAATGTAAACTATTATTGTTGTAAAACTGTTTTTATCCACAAGGCTCAAAGGACTTTACTATCACTTAGCCTCATCACCACCCTATAAATTTAAACATTGTGCTTACAATAAAAACGTTTTTACAGTTATTGCCACTTGCTTTATCTCTAATTTTTATTTATCCCTATACAATAAGAAAGTTATAGACATATTTATTCCTCAGTAGTAACAGTATTAGTCAAATCATGTACATGAGTTCCTTATCACAGCATACAAAAGCTGATCTTGACATAGTACTTAATCTGTGCCAGGAAATGTCCTAAGCAATTTATATACATTAATTCATATTAATTCTGTGAATAATTATTACTACTCCCCTATTTTATAGATGGTAAATTGAAGCAAACAAAGGACAATGAGTTCCCCAACATCACATTCCTGGTAAGTAGTGAAGCTGGAATTGAAAACCAGTCAACCTAGCCCAAGAGTTAATAGGCTCCCACTTAGCACAATAGTATGTGTAGTCCTTAGGTCCCAAGACCCTGAGATTAGAAAAAATATATTGCTGAGAGAATCAAAAAGACCTAAATAAATGAAGAGATATGCCTTGGTCATAGGTCCAAAGACTCAATATTGTTAAGATGTCAGTTCTCCTAAAGATTCAACACAGTCCCAATCAAAATCTCAGCAAGGCTTTCTTATAGAAATTGACAAGCTAATTCTAAATTTCATATGAAATGTTAAAGACCTAGAATAGCCAAACAGTTCTGAAAAACAAGTGATAATAAAGTTGAAAAACTCACACTACCCAATTTCAAGAATTATTATAAACCTACAATAATAAAAAGAGCATGGTACTGGCATAAAGATAAGACAAACAGATCAGTGGAATAGAATAGAGTCCCAAAAATAAAACCACACAGACATAGACAATTGATTTTTGAAAAAGATACAAAGAAAATAGAATGAAGAACAACAAATTGTGATGGAATAATTGCATATGCGTATAGAAAAAAATGAATTTGACCCATACCTTGCAATGTATACAAAAAGTAACTCAAAGTGAGATAATAACCGAAATGTAAAATCTAAACTATAAAACTTCTAGAAGAGAGCCAGCCCTGATGGACTAGTAGGTAAAGTGTGATGCTCTCACTGCTTCAGCAGCCCAGGTTCAGTTCCCAGTCATGGAACCACACCAGTCATCTGCCAATAGCAATGCTGTGGTGGTGGCTCACATGGAACTAGAAGGACTTACAATTAGAATATACAACTAGGTACTGGGGCTTGGGGGAGCAAAAAAAAAAAAGGAGGAAGATTGGCAAGTGAAGTTAGCTCAGGGCAAATCTTTCCCAGCAAAAAAAAAAAATTCTAGAAGAAACATAGAAGAAAAATCTCTGGATAAAATATTGTATGCAACATGCCAAAACCTACAGGATGTAGCAATAGTAGTGCTCAGAGGGAAATTTATAGCCGTAAAAGCCTACATTTAAAAAAACAAAAAAGAAAGATCTGAAATCAATAACCTAATATAAAAAGTAGGGCTGAAATTAATGAAATAGAGAATACAAAAATAATAGAGAAAATCAACGAAACCAAAAGTTAGTTCTATGAGAAGATAAACAATATCGACAGACCATTAACAAATGAAAAAAAAAGAGAAGACTCAAATTACAATAATCATGAAAGAGGAAATATTACTACTAACAATACACAAATATAGAGGATTACAAGAGAATACAATGAACAGTTGTATGTCAACAAATTAGGTAACTTAAATGAAGTGGGAAAATTCCTAGAAAGACACAAACTACCAAAACTAACTCAAGAAGAAATTTAAAATCTGAATAGACCTATAACAAGCAAAGAAATTGAGTTAGTAATCAAAAAACTTCCCACAAAGTCTAGATCAAATGGCTTCACTGGTGAATTCTATCAAATGTTTAAAGAAGAATTAACATTAATTTTTTACAAATTCATCAAAAAAAACAGAAGAGAAGAGTATACTTCCTAATTGACTCCATGAGGCCAGTACTGCCCTGACACCAAAATCAGACAAAAACATTGAAAAAAAAAAAAAGAAAGAAAACTAAAGACCAATGCCTCTTATGAATACAGACACAAAAATATTTAACAAAATACTGGCAAACCAAAACAAGCAAAATAAAAAGAATTAGAGGGGCCAGCCCCGTGGCCAAGTGGTTAAGTTCACGTGCTCCACTTCAGTATCCCAGGGTTTCACAGATTCAGATCCCGGGCACAGACATGACACTGCTTATCAGGCCATGCTGAGGTGGCATCCCACATAGCACAACCAGAGGCACTCACAACTAGAATATACAACTATGTACTGAGGGGTTTTGGGGACAGGAAGAAGAAGAAAAAAAAAGAAGAAGATTGGCAACAGATGCTAGCTCAGGCATCAACGTTTAAAAAAAAAAAAGGATTAAACATTACAACCAAAAGGAATTTATCCCAGGAATCCCTCGAGAGTTGGTTCAACATACTGATTGAAAATCCAATATTGATTAAAAATCAATTAATATAATACATCATATTGATAGAATACAGGTTTTAAAAAACACACAATAGACAAAGAAAAGGTATTTAACAAAATACATCACTCCTCGTGATAAAAACGTTCAACAAACTAGGAATAGAAGGAAACTTCTTCAACCTGATACAGGGCACCTATGAAAAATCCACAGCTAACATCATAACTAAGAGTGAAAGACTGAAAGCTTTCCCCCTAAGATGAGGAAGAAGACAAGGATGTCTGCTCTCTTTACTTCTATGCAACATTGTAAGGGAAATTCTAGCCTAAGTAATTAGACAAGAGAAAGAAATAAAAGACATCTAGATTGGAAGGGAAGGAGTAAAAGTATTTCTATTTGCAAATGATATCCTTTTGTATATAGAAAATCCTAAGGTACAACTAAAAAGCTATTAGGACTAATAAATGAGTTTAACAAGATTGCAGGATACGAAATCAATACATAAAAATCAATTATACCCTGCCAATGAACAATCTAAAAATGAAATTAAGAAAACAAAGTCATTTATGAAAGCATCAAACAAAAAAAGTTATAATTTAACATAAGAAGTATAAGAATTGGACACTGAAAACTACAAAGTCTCATTGAAAAAAATTAAAGACATAAATAGTGGATAGATATCCTATGTTCATTGATAGGAAGATTTAATATTGTCAAGATAGCAATACTCCCCAAATTGATGCAGAAATTCAACACAATTCCTTAAAAATTCCAACTGCTTGTTTTATACAGAAATGGTCAGCTGATCCTAAAATTCACATGGAATCACAAGGGACCCAGAAAAGAGAAAACAATCTTGGAATAAAAAGAACAAAGTTGAGGGATTCACACTTCCTGATTTCAAATTCTACTACGAAGCTACAGTAATCAAGACAGTATGGTAATGGCATAAAGACAGACTTATAGACCAATGGAATAGACTTGTGATTCCAAAAGTAAACCCATACATCTATGGTCGTTGGTTTTAGATGAGGGTGCTAAGACCATTCAATGAGGAAAGAATAATCTTTTCAACAAATGGTGCTGGGACAACTGAATAGCCACACGCAAAAGAATGAATTAGGACCCATACTTCACACCATACTAAAAATGGATCAAAGATCTAAATGTAAGAGCTGAAACTATAAAATTCGTAGAAGAAAACAGGTGTAAGTCTTCACGACCTTGGATTACACACAGTTTCTCAGATATGACACCAGAAGTTCAAGCAATCAAAGAAAATATTGTTACATTGACTTCATCAAAATTAAACACTTTTGGGGATGCTGGAAAGATGGTGGCATAGGAGGACACTGAACTCATCTCCTCTCGTGGACAGAACAAATCTACACCTACTTGTGGAAGAATTATCTCTGAGAGAGATCTCGAAATGGATTAAAAAAAGAACCCCCACAACACGGGACAACACTGACAGGGCTGGAAGAGGAAGAAATACACCTCTGCTGAGGGAAAAACAACATCCTAGCTGCAGTGCTTCATGGCTAGGCGCAACCTTAAAAGTATGACATTTTTCCCGGAGGAGAGGGGGTATCTAAGCAGGAGATTTTTGCAACAATAGGTGTTCCACCCTTTAGATTCAGTACAACCAAGATGAGATCCCATAATACCTGGCTTTGTTGGCTTTGCAAACCAATGAGGAATACCCCTTGAAAAACTATCAGACTTCAAAGAAAGAAAAACCTGCTCTTAAAGGGCCCATACACAGATTCACCTGTTCCAGAAATGAACACAAAAACACCAGAAAGAAAAGTGCATTGTCCATTGGTAAAACAGATTCACTTACTAAGCTCTGAGTGCATCTCAGAGGAGCAGGAGGCAGCTGGGCCCATCTTCCCAGGGACTGAGACACTGGCAGCAGGCATTATTGTGACCTACTTCAGTCATGCTGACACAGACGCTGGAAGAAGCTATTGGATTCCTTCTTCTAGCCTGTTAGCACAGGGGGTTTCTGCATCCATTAGGGCACCAATTTTTCCAGCACAACCAGGGCAGGCAACTGCCCCAGGGACTGACCCTACCCACCAGCAAGCCTATGGTGAACCTGTGGGCCTGTGTGGTATGGTGTGTAAGACCTCTGCAGTGGGGTGGATGGGTCCTCCTTAGTGGGGTGTGCATGTGGGTAGGCCTGTGTGCACAGGTCTGTATGAGCAGGCCTGTGTTGCCAGGGCATGTGGGCCTGTGGGCAGTGGGGCATGTTGGCCACAGCAGACTTGTGTCATTGGCCAACTCAAACAGCCACACAGGTGATTTGCCCCACCTTCCAATGGCTGAAATGATTATGCACTCCTGCATCTGGGGCTGGCCTCACCCATGTGTGCTACTGAGAGAGCCAACAACAGCTGTGTGCTGCAGAGAGCTGCATCAGAGGCCTGCAGCAATTGTGAGCCCCTGAGCCTAGCAACTAGCCACACTGGGAGGCTGACTCACTTAACAGCAAAACGCCAGTAGCTGTGTGCTCTCAGACCTTGCAACCAGCTGTGCCAGGGCTTGCCCCACCCAATAAAGTGACTGTAGCAGCTACACCTGGCTGAGCCTTACAGCCAGCCAACCTGGGGCCAGGCTAGCCCACCCATGTGCCCACAGCAAGAGCAACCCCACCACAACAGAAGGACTATACAAGGGACATTCCTGGAACATTTGAAATGGGTGATGAAAGGGAAGCACACTGCTGGGCCCCATAATGCATCTGTTACACCTGGGCACATTTCCAAGATTGGGAGATGTAGCTGATCTACCTAATACATAGATATAAGCACAGAGAAGTAGGCAAAATGAGGAGACAGAAGAACATATTCCAAATAAGGGAAGAGGATAAATGCTCAAAAAAGAACTAAACAAAATACAGATAAACAATCTACCTGATAAAGAGTATAGGCTAATAGGCATAAGGATGCTCACTGATCTTGGGAGAAGAATAGATGAACACAGTGAGAACTTCAACAAAAAATTAGAAAATATAAAAAGGAACCAATCATTAACTGAAGAATACAATGTTGGAAATGAAAATTTCACTAGAGGGAATCAACAGTAGAGTAGATGACACAGAAGAATGGATCAGTGATCTAAATGAAAGAGTAGAGGAAATCACTCAAACAGAAAAAAGAATTAAAAGGAATGAGGATGATCTAAGGGACCTCTGGGACAACATCAAGCATACTAGCATTACCATTATACTGTCTCAGAAGAAGAGAGAAACAAAGGGGCAGAGAACCTATTTGAAAAAATAATAGCTGAAAACTTCCCTAACCTCAGGAAGGAAACAGACATCCATGTATAGGAAGACCAGACAGCACCAAACAAGATGAACTCAAAGAGGCCCACACCATGACACATTATAATTAAAATGTCAAGAATTAAAGATAAAGAGAGAATCCTAAAAGCTGCAAGAGAAAGGCAACAGTTACATACAATGGAAACCTGAAAAGGCTAAGACTTCTCAGCAGAAACGTTACAGGCTAGAAGGGAGTGGCATGATATATTCAAAGTGCTGAAAGGAAAAAACCTACAGCCAAGAATACTCTGCCTGGTAAAGTTATATCATTCAGAATGGAAGGAGAGATAAAGAGTTTTCCAGACAAGCAAAAACTACAAGAATTTATCACCACTAAACCAGCCTTACAAGAAATGTTAAAAGGACTTATTTAAGTGGAAAAGAAAATACCACAAATAGGAATAAGAAAATTAACAAAGAAAAAAATCACTGGTAAAGGCAAATATACAGTAAAGGTAGTGGATCAATCACCTATAAAGCTCGCATGAAGGTGGTCAAAAGACAAAAGTACTAAAAATATCTATCTCCATGATAATAAGGTAAGGGATACACACATGAAAGAGGTAAAATATGATATCAAAAACATAAAATGTGGGGGAGGGAAGTAAAAGTGTAGGGCTTTTAGTAAGAGGTCAAACTTAAGAGACCATCAACTTAATATAGAGCACTATTTACATATGTCATTATATAAAAATCAGAAACCTATAACAAATACACAAAAAATAAAGAGAAAGGAACCCAAACATAATACTAAAGAAAGCCATCAAATCTCAAGAAAGCACGAGAAGAAGAAAGGAACAGAGAAGAACTACTAAAAGACCAAGAAAAAAAGGCAACAAAATGGCAGTAAGTACATACTTGTCAATAACTACTTTACATGTCAATGGACTAAATACTCCAATCAAAAGACACAAGGTGGCTGAAATACATTAAAAAAAAAACAATATATGCTGGATATGAGAAACACACTTCAGACCTAAAGACACCCACAAACTGAAAGTGAAGAGACAAAATAAGATACTCCATGCAAATGGAAATGAAAAGAAAGCTGGGGCAGTAATACTTATATCAGATAACATAGACTTTAAAACAAAAACTGTAACAAGAGACAAAGAAGGGCACTACATAATGATAAAGGGAACAATCCAACAAGAGGATATAACATCTGTAAATATCTATGTACCCAAAATGGGAGCAGCTAAATATATAAAGCAACTACTAACAGACATAAAAGGAGAAAGTGATGGTAAGACAATAATAGTAGGGGACTTCAACACTCCCTTACATCACTGGATAGATCACCCAAAAAGGAGATCAATAAGGAAACATTGGCCTTAAATGACACATTAGACCAGATGGACTTAGTAGATATATACAAAACATTCCATCCAAAAATCGCAGAATACACATTCTTTTCAAATGCACAAGGAACATTCTCCAGGGTAGATCACATATTAAGCCACAAAACAAGTCTCAATAAATTTAAGAAGACTGAAATAATACCAAGCATCTTTTCTGACCAGAATGGTATAAAACTAGAAATCAACTACAAGAAGAACACTGGAAAAGCCACAAATATGTGGAGATTAAACAAAATGCTACTAAACAACAATTGAGTCAACAAAGAAATCACACGAGAAATCAAAAAGTATCTGGAAACAAATGGCCAGCCCAGTGGCGTAGTGGTTAAGTCTGCACACTCTGCTTTGGTGGCGCAGGGTTCGTGGGTTCAGATCCCGGGCTTGGACCTACACACCGCTCATCAAGCCATGCTGTGTCAGTATCTCACAGACAAAATAGAGGAAGATTGGTATGGATGTTAGCTCAGGGACAATGTTTGTCAAGCAAAAAGAGGAAGATTGGCAACAGATGTTAGCTCAGGGCCAATCTTCCTCCCCAAAAAAATAAAAATAAAAATACTTGTAAACAAATGAAAACAACATACCAAAACTCATGGGATATCGCAAAAGCAGTACTAAGTGGGAAGTTTACAGCAATACAGGCATCCCTCAACAAATAAGAAAAATCTCAATCTAAGAATATACCTAAAGGAACTAGAAAAAGAAGAACAAACAAAGCCAAAAGTCAGTAGAAGAAAAGAAATAATAAAAATCAGAGCAGAAGTAAATAAAATAGAGACTAAAAAAACAATAGAAAAAAATCAATGAAACTTAGAGCTGGTTCTTTGAGAAGATAAACAATTTGACAAACCTTTAGCTAGATTCACCAGAAAAAAAGAGAGAAGGCTCAAATAAGTAAAATCAGAAACAAAACAGGAGAAATTACAATGGACATCACAGAAATACAAAGGATTGCAAGAGAATATTACAAAAAACTATACATCAACAAAATTGGATAATCTAGAAGAATCTTAGAATCATACAACCTTCCAAAACTGAATCAAGAAAAAGTAGAGAATTTGAATAGACAAATCACCAGTAAGGAGATTGAAACAGTAATCAAAAGCCTCCAAAAAACAAAAGTCCAGAACCAGACGGCTTCTTTGGTGAATTCTATCAAACATTCAAAGAAGAATTAATATCTATCCTTCTCAAACTCTTCCAAAAAATTGAAGAGGAGGGGACCCTTCCTAACCCATTCTGTGAGGCCAACATTACCCTGATGCCAAAACCAGACAAGGGCAACACAAAAAACGAAAACTACAGGCCAATATCACTGATAAAAATAGATGCAAAAATCCTCAATCAAATACTAGCAAATCAAATACAATACATTAAAATGATTGTACAACATGATCAAGTGGGATTTATTCCAGAGATGCAAGGATGGTTCAACATTCACAAATCAATCAACATGATAAACCACATTAATAAATTGAAGAATAAAAATCACATGATCATCTCAATAGATGCAGAGAAAGCATTTGACAAGACACAGCATCCATTTGTGATAAAAACTTTCAGGGCTGGCCCTATTGCTGAGTGGTTAAGTTCGCACACTCTGCTTCAGCGGCCTGGGGTTTCAACGGTTTGAATACTGGGCGTGGACATGGCACCACTCATCAAGCCATGCTGAGGCAGTGTCCCACACAGCACAAGAAGGACTTACAACTAGAATATACAACTATGTACTGGGGGGCTTTGGGGAGAAGAAGAAAAAGAAAAAAAGAAGATTGGCAACACATATTAGCTCGGGTGCCAATCTTTAAAAAAGAAAAAAAACTCTCAATAAAATGGATATAGAAGGAAAGTACTTCAACACAATAAAAGCCGTATATGACAAATCCACAGCTAATATCATACTCAATAGTGAAAAACTGAAAGCTATCCCTTTAAGAACAAGAACAAGACAAGGATGTGCATTTTCACCAGGTTTATTTAACATAGTATTGAAAGTCTTAGCCAGAGTAATCAGGCAAGAAAAATAAATAAAAGGGATGCTAATTGGAAGGGAAGAAGTGAAACTGTCACTATTCGCACATGACATTTTATAGATAGAAAATCCTAAAGAATCCACCAAAAAACTTTTAGAAATAATAAACAAATACAGTAAAGTTGCAGGATACAAAATAAACCTGCAAAAATCAGTTGTCTTTCTATACACTAACAATGAAATAGAAGAGAAATCAAGAATACAATCCCATTTACAATCTCAACAAAAAGAATAAAATATGTAGGAATAAATTTAACCAAAGAGCTGAAAGACTTGCACACTGAAACTATCAAACACTGTTGAAAGAAATTGAAGAAGACACAAAGAAATGGAAAGATATTCTGTGCTCATGGATTGGAAGAATTAACATAGTTAAAATGCCCATACTTCCTAACACAATCTACAGTTCAATGCAATCCTAATCAGAATCCTAATGACATTTTTCTTAGAAATAGTACAAAGAATCCTAAAATTTATATGGAACAAAATATCCCGAATAGCAAAAGCAAACTTGAGAAAAAAGAACAAAGCTGGAGGTATCATACTCCCTGATTTCAAAATATACTGCAAAGCTATAGTAAACAAAATAGCATGGTACTGGCACAAAAACAGATAAACAGATAGAATCAAGAGCCCAGAAATAAACCCACACATCTATGGCCAGCTAATTTTCAATAAAGGAGCCAAGAACATACAAGGGAGAGAGGAAAGTCTCTTCAATAAATGGTGTTGGGAAAACTGGACAGCCACAGGCAAAAGCATGAAAGTAGACCATTATCTTACACCATACATAAAGATTAACTCAAAATATATTAAAGACTTGAATGTAAGACCAGAAACCATAAAACTCCTAGAAGAAAACAGGCAGTACACTGTTTGACATTGGTCTTAGCAGTATCTTTTTTTTTTTTTAAAGATTGGCACCTGAGCTAAGAAATCTCACCAAACTTTTCTTTCTGCTTTTTTACTCCCCAGATCCCCCCAGTATATAGCTGTATATTTTAGTTGTGGGTCCTTCTAGTTGTGGCATGTGGGACCCGCCTCACCGTGGCCTGATGAGCAGTGCCATGTCTGCGCCCAGGATCCGAACTGGCAAAACTCTGGGCCACCGAAGCGGAGCACACGAACTTATCCACTTGGCCACGGGGCTGTCCCCCAAGCAGTTTCTTTTTCAATATCACGTCTACTCAGGCAAGGGAAACAAAAGAAAAAATAAACAAATGAGACTACACTAGACTAAAAAGCTTCTTCCACCAACAAAATGAAAAGACAACCACCAACTGGGAGAAAATATTTGCAAATCATATATCCAACAAGGGGTTAATTTCCAAAATATATAAAGAATTCATACAACAAAAAGAGGAACAATCCAATTAAAAAATGGGCAGAGGATATGAACAGACATTTTTCCAAAGAAGATGGCTAACAGGCACAGGAAAAGATGTTCAACATCACTAATTGTTAGGGAAATGCCAATCAAAACTACAGTGAAATATCACTTCTCACTCGTCAGAATGGTTGTGATTAACAAGACAAGAAATAAGAAGTGTTGGAAAGGATGTGGAGAGAAAGGGACCCTCATAGACTGCTGGTGGAAATGCAAACTGGTGCAGTCATTATGGAAAACAGTATGAAGATTCCTCAAAAAATTAAGTATAGAACTACCATAGGATCCAGCAAGTCCACTTCTGGGTATATATCTTAAAGAAATTAAAATTGCTATCTCCAAGAGATCTGCACCCTCATATTCAAAGCAGCATTATTTACAAGATCCAAGATATGGAAACCTAAGTGCCCATCATGGATGAAAGGATAAGGAAGATGTGGTATATATTCACAATGGAATACTATTCAGCCATAAAAAAGATGAAATCCTGCCATTTGCAACAACATGAATGGACCTTGAGGGTATTATGCTAAGTGAAATAAGTCAGAAGGAGAAAGTCAAATACCATATGGTTTCACTCATAAGTGGAAGACTAAAACAACAACAACAAAGAAACACATAGATACAGAGATTAGATTGGTGGTTACCAAAGGGGAAGGAGGGAGGTAGGAGGACAAAAGAGGTGACTGGGCACATGAGTATGGTGATGTATTGTTATTAGTCTCTGGGTGGTGAACGTGATGTAATCTACACAGAAATCGAAATATAATGATGTACACCTGAAATTTATATAATGTTATAAACCTATGTTACTTCAATAAAAAAAAATTTAAAACTTTTAAGCATCAAAGGACACTATCAAGAAAGTGAAGAGGCAATCCACAGAATGGGAGAAAATATTGCAAATCACATATCTGATAAGGGTCTAATATCCAGAAAGTATAACGAATGCTTACAACTCAACAATAAAAAGACAATTAACCCAATTAAAAATGAACAAAGGATTTCAATAGACATTTTTCTAAAGAAGATATACAAGTGGCCAATAAGCACATGAAAAGATGCTGAACACCATTAGTCATTAGAAAAACGCAAATCAAAACTACAGTGAGATATCAATTTACACCTACTAGGATGGTTATATTTTAATTTTAAATAAGAAAATAATTACTGATGAGGATGTGGAGAAACTGGAGCTCTCATACACTGCTGGTCGGATTATAAAATGGTGCAACCACTGTTGAGCCAGTTTGATATTTCCTAAAAAAGTTAAACACAGAAATATCATATGACCTAGCACATTAGTTTTCTAGGGCTTCCATAACAAATTACCACAAACTGAATGCCTTGAAACAATAGAAATATCTGGATGCTAGAAATCCAAAATCAGGCTGCAATTTCAGGCCATGCTCCTTCTGAAGATTCTAGGGAAAAATTCTTCCTTGTCTCTTCTAGCTTCTGGTGGTCATTGGCAATCCTTTAACATGCCTTGGCTTGTAGCTGCATCACTTCAATTTCAGTCTTCACTTGGCTGTCTCCTCTCTTTGTATGTCTGTCTCTCTTTGTCCAAATTTCTCTCTTCTTACAAGGACATCCATCATTGCATTAGAGTCCATCCTTACCCAGGATGACCTCATCTTAATTTGATTACATCTGCAAAGACTTTATTTCCAAATAATATCATATCACAAGTACCAAGGGTTAGGACTACAGCATATCTTTTGGGGGGATAAAATTCAACCACAATGCCCAGCAATTTCATTACTATGTATATACCCAAGAGAATTAAAAATCGGTGTTCAAACAAAATCTTGTACATGAAAGTTCATAGGAACATTATTCATAATAGCAAAAAAAGTGAAAACAACCCAAAGGCCCATCAACTGAGTGGATAAACAAATGTGCTATATCCACACGATGGAATGTTATTCAACCATAAAAAGAAATGACGTACTTAAATTTGCTACAACTGGATGAACCTTGAAAACATTATACTAAGTCAAAGAAGCCAGACGCAAATAGCCACATATATGATTTCGTTTATGTGAAATGTTCAGAATGAGCAAATCTGTAGAGACAGAAAGTAGATAGTGGTTGCAGGGGATAGGAGAAGGGAGAAATTAGTGACTGATAACAGGTATGGGGTTTCTTTTGGTGCTGATGTAAATGTTCCAGAATTAGATAGGAATTGTATGACCTTGTGAAAATACTAAAAACTACTGAATTGTACACTTTAAACTGATGAATTTATGATATCTGAATTATATCTCAACATAAAAAATAAATTTTAAAAAATTAATTACAAATCTATCTTTGTTAATGCTGATCTGTAATGAGATTTTACAGGTTTTTATCTTTGAAAACGTCTTTCACACAGATAAGTACTACCAAATATTGATATCAATCCATAAACACATGATTTTGATTGAGTATATTCATCACTTGGAAAGTATTTATAGAATTCTATTAATTTGTTTTTTTGATATTTTCCTTTCAGCATGTTATTACATTAGAGATCCAATTGAAGGCTGGGGTAAGCTCCACAATTGCAAAATTGAGTGGATTTTGAAATATGGAATTTCTTTTGCGTATCATGGTCCAAAAAATGCTGCTAGAAAAGATATTTGCCACAAATTTGTATAGGAAGGAATATCTCATTTCTCGTTTTAACTGTGGACAGTCCAGGAAGTGCATAAAGCAGCTTGACATCACTTGTGATTCAAACAACAAAAATCAAAATGACTTTGCCTCAGTGTAAGTTACTCATGTGAACACTATATTCCTTATAATTTTAGGTTGAATTCATTAATAAACTTTATTAAGTTGCAGCAAAGTTAATTTCCAGAAGTATTCAGTGTTTAACAGTAATATTCAAAGAGGTTCTTCTCTTTCAGAAAAAATTCAGTCTTGGCCCTGAGCTTAAAAAAAATCACAATAAAACATTACCGCTACTAAATTATTGAACTGCTGTGTGAAAGGGCAAGCCAGGATATTCCTCTTCTGTTTCTGACAAAAATCACAGAACTCACAAAGGTTAGGTCCACAAGAGTGAATGAAATTCACAGTTAACACTACTGGTTCAATAATAAGTGACAGATTACAAATATTTCCTGCAAAGTACTACTGAATAACCAAAGGCTTTAAACACCTTTTAAGTTCAAAAACTTTGTTAATTTGTTCAACCATACCTTTCCTGCTTCACACATATTTTTACCACCAACAGGTGTAACACATTTTAGCCAATACCACCTTCGGGTAGTATTGAATTAGTGTTTTCATAACTTATTTGAAAATAGTCTCACCTGTAGTTGTTTCATGCAGACTATTCACAGGTCTAATACTTTATCACTTCAAGCATGGTATTGATTCTTTGAATAAACAACAACAATTGAGGACTATCAGTAACATTTTCAACTCACCCAGACCCCAGGAACCTACTTGAAATCATCCGCCTTTCTTTTTAACTATTGATGTTGCCCCTAATGTTCTTAACTCTTAGAGAAGCTGCTTTTGTCAAAAGACTAATAATCTCAAACAAATGTTTTCTCTGGACATATTTCTTCTTCAGCTACTACAAACATGATTCAGTTAACTCAACACAGGAAGTCCTGGCCTGGCTAACAAACGGGCCACTCAGAAAAAGATGAGGTTGCAGCCTCATCTTTTATTTTTGGAAAGAAATTTTGCCACGATGAGATTGTATATTGAAGTTTCTAATTTTTCCTGTTTGTTTCCTATGAATTGGGAATACTGTGATGAATAGTCTGGTAACGTCAATGCATACTGCATTCTTTCAGCACAGCTATAGTGTCATTGCACAATAGGTACAATAATTTACTATCTAATCTGTTAACAAAATGGCACTGAACAGCAGTGGAGGCAATGAGATTGCCACATATGGTCTCTCTAACGACTCCATTCTGCTATTGTGGTGCACAAGCAGCCACAGACAATACATAAGTGAATAGATGTGGCCATGCTCCACTAAAACTGCTTATGGACACTGAAATATGAATTTCATATAATGTACATCAAGAAATAATATTCCTTTGATTTTTTCAACCCTTTGAAAATGTAAAAACCATTCTAACACACACAAACAAGTGTAAGCAAAACTGTGGAACTCTCTGAATAAGGTTCATAGATTGTATCAATGTCAATATCTTCGTTGTGCTATTAAACTATATAGTTTTGCAAACTGCTACCGTTGGGAGCAACTAGGAAAAGTGTACAAGGATGCCTCTCTATTGTTTGTTATCTACAGTGAATCTACAGTTATCTCAATAAAAATTTCAATTAAAAAAATTATTAGCCCAAAGACCATAGAAAAATAATCAGCAGGCCAGATTTGGACTACAGGTCATAGTTTGCTAATCCCTGGGTTAGGCTAAGATTTCTTAGATATGAAACAAAAAGCACAATCCACAAAAGAATATATTGATTAACTGGACTTCACCAAAATTAAAAACTTGTATTCTTTGAAAGACACTGTTAAGAGAATGAAAAGACAAGCCATAGACTGGGAGAAAATCATTGCAAAGCACCTATCTGCTAAGAGAGTTGTACTCAGAATACATAAGGGACTCTCAAAATTCAACAATAAGAAAAGAAACAATCCATTTTTCTTAATGTGCAAAAGATTTGAACAGATAGATCATCAAAGTAGATATACAGATGGCAAATAAGCATATCAAAAGATGTTTATCATTATTCATCATTAATAAAACCCAAATTAAATTCACAGTGAGAGGGGCTGGCCCAGTGGCACAGCGGTTCAGTTCACACATTCTGCTTGGTCGGCCCAGGGTTTGCCGGTTCGGATCCCGGGTGTGGACCAACACACTGCTTGTCAAGCCATGCTTGGCAGGCGTCCCACATATAAAGTAGAGGAAGACAGGAACAGATGTTAGCTCAGGGCCAGTCTTCCCCAGCGAAAAAGAGGAGGATTAGCGAAAGATGTTAGCTCAGGGCTAATCTTCCTCAAAAAACAAAAACCACAATGAGAGATCATTGCACATCAAAGCAAATGTCTAACACTAAAAAGATCAACCATACCAAGTGTTGGCAAAGATATAGAACAACTGGAAACCTCATGCACTGCTGGTAGGAATGTAAAATGGTATAATCATTTTGGAAAATAGTTTGTCAGTTTCTTAAAATATTAAATATACAAGCACTCTAGGATCCAGCCATTCCACCCACAGGTATTTACTCAAGAGAAAAGAAAAGATATATCCATCCAAAGACTTGCACACAAATGTTCAAAGTAACTTTATTTGTAATAGCCAAAAACTGGACACAACTCAAATGTCTATCAATGCGTGAATAGATAAACAAATTGTGGTATATCCATACAACAAAATATTACTCAGCATTAAAAATAATGAACTATTGATACTTGGATAAGTCTCAAATAATTTACGCTGAGTGAAAGAAACTAGATTTTTCTTAAAGAGTGCATACTATATGATTCCACATATATAAAATTCTAGAAGATGCAAATTAATCTATAGTGATCAAAAACAGATCACTGGTTCTTTGTGATGGGAGGTAGGGAGAGTTTGGAAAGAGATTATATAGGTGCATAAGGAAGCTTTTTGAGTGATGGATATTTCACTATCTTGTTTTTGATGGTGGTTTCACAGGTGTATGCCTATGACAAAATGTATCAAATTATACACTTTAAATATGAGTAGTTTGTTGTATGTCAATTATACCTCAATAAAGCTGTTTTTTTCCTAAATGAAGACAAAAGATGAAAGAAGGACCTGCACTACAAGATATGTTAAAGGAAGTTCTTCAGACAAAAGGAAAATGATAACAGATGAAACACACACCAACACAAAAGAATGAAGATAACTGGAAATGGTAAATGCTGGAATAACTTAAGAAGAATTTTTAGGAAGAATTTTTCTTATTTAAGTTTTTTAAAAGAAAATTGATTGTTTAAAGCAAAAATAATAATAACGTACTACAGGGTTTCTAATCATGTAAGAGCAAAATGAATGGCAACAAGAATGCAAAGGATTTGTAGTTAGTGCTGACAAGTTGATTCTAACTCCTAGCGCCCCTGAGTACAGCAGAGCAGAACCCTATACCATCTTTTTCCACCATCCTCTCATGTTCAGGCACTATATTAGACAATGCTCCACTGTTATTCACAGGGTTTTCATGGCCAATTTTTTCAAAAGTGGTGGCCAGGTCCTTCTTGGTCTGTCTAGTCTGGAAGCTCCACTGAAACCTGTCCACCATGGGTGACCCTGCTGGTATTTGAAATACGAGTGGCAGAGCTTTCAGCATCAGAGCAACATGCAACCACCACAGTATAACAAGTGAAAGATGGGTGGTATGGTTCCCTGACCAGGAAACAAACCCAGGCAGTGGCAGTGAGAGCACCAAATCTTAACCACTAGACCATCAGGGCTGGCCTAATACAAAGGATGGGAGAGGGTAAATAGAATTATACTATTGTAAGGTTCTTACATTATCCAAGAAGTGGCATAATGTTATTCAAAGGTAGACTGTGACAAGTAAAAGATCCGTCTTATAAACCCAGGGCCTAGTACAATTACTTAGACAGAAAGAGAAAAGGAGAAAAAGAGGGCACACAAGCAAGCAGATAAGCCAATAGTGAAAAAAAACCTAAAAATATTCCAAAGAAGGCAGGAAAAAAGGGAAAACAAAACACAAAGAACATATAGGGCAAATAGAAAACAAACAACAACATTTGAAAATCAATCAATGCAATCCATCATATTAACGGAATAAAAGAGAGAAAAGCCATCCAAGTACCTCAATAAATGTAGAAAAATCATTTAACAATTTTCAACATCCATTCATGATTTTTTTTTTTAAAAAATCTCTCAGCAAACCAGGAATAGAAGGAAACTTCCCCAACTAGATAAAGAGCATCTACAAAAAACCCTATAACTAACAATATAGTTAATGGTGAAAGACTAAATGCTTTCCCCCTGAGACTGGAAACAAGGCAAGGATGTCTGTTATCACCATTGTTATTCAACATAGTACTGGAAATTCTAGCTAGTGCAATAAAGAAAGAGAAGGAAATAAAAGGCGTTCAGACCAAAAGGGAAGAAATAAAACAGTCCCTACTTGCAGATGACATGATTGTCCACATAGAAAATCTCAAGGAATCTACAAAAATAAAAATAAGAACTCCTAAAACTAATGAGTGAGTTCAGGAAAGTTGTAAAATAAAAGATAAACATACAAACGTCTATTCATTTCTATATAGTAGCAATAAATATGTGGTGGCTGAAATTAAGAATACAATACCATTTACAATCACTCAAAAAATTCTTAGGTGTAAATCTAACAAAACATGTACAGGACCTATATGCTAAAAACTATAAAACATTGATGATGAAAATAAAAGAAGATCTAAATAAATAAAGACACAAACCACGTTGACGGATTGGAATACTCAAAGATGCCAATTCTCCCCAAATTGGTATACAGGTTTAACAAAATTCCCATCAAAATTCCTCTCAAAATGTCAGTAAGAGTTTTTGCAGATTCAGACAAGATTATTGTAAGATTTTAATGAAAAGGCAAAGTAACTGAAATAGTTAAAACAAGTTTTAAAAAGAATAAATTGGAAGGAATCAATCTACTTGATTTCAAGACTTATACAGCTACATTAATCAAGACAGTGTAGTATTGTCAGAGGAACAGACATGTAGGTCAATGGAACAGAATAGAGAACACAGAAATGGACTCAAACTGATATTTCCAACTGATTTTGACAAAATTGCAAAAGCAATTCAATGGAGGAAAGATAGCCTCTTCAACAAATGGTCCTAGAACAACTGAACATCCACAGACCAAAAAGAAAAACCTCAACCTAAGTCTCATACTATCTATAAACATTAACTCAAAATAAATCATAAAATGAAAATTTTTTAACTGTAAAATTCTTAGAAAAAAAAACAGAAGAAAGTTTTCAGGATCTAGGGCTAAGCAAAAAGTTCTTAGACTTGACACCAAAGGATAATCCATAAAAGGAGGATCCATAAAGTAAAAAATTAATAAATTGGACGTCATAAAAATTTATAACTTCTGCTCAATGAAAGACTAAGAGGACAAAAAGACAAGTTACAGATGGGGAGAAAATATTTGCAAACTTCATATCCAATGAATGACTAGAATTTAGAATATATGAAGAACTCTCAAAACTCAACAGCAAAAAAGTAAACAATCCAATTAAAATATAGACAAAAGACATGAACAGACATTTCACATAAAATACACAGATAGAAATAACATATGAAAGATGTCTAACATCATTATCCACTAGGAAAATGCAAATTAAAACCACAATGAGATATCACTAGGCACCTATCAGAATGGCTAAAGTAAGGGATAGTGACAATACAAAATGCAGTGAGGATACAGAGAAACTGGGTCATTCATACATTGCTGGTAGATATATCGAGTGGTACAGTTTGGAAATTTTTTAAAATTCTAAAAATGCAGCTACTAAACACAAATACTAAAAATGCTTATGATCCAGCAATTGTACTCCTGGGCATTTATCTCAGAGACATGAAAACTTATGTTTACACAAAGAACCTGTATGCAGATGTTTAAACAACTTTATTCATCATAGCCCCAAACTGAAAACAACCCAGATGTGCTGCAATGGACAATTGGTTAACAAACTTGGTACATCCTTACCGTGAAATATTACTCAGAAAGGAAATGCTAGAGAATTATACTGAATGAAAAAAAGCCAATCCCAAAATTTACATACTGTATGATTCCATTTATATAAGATTCATGAAATGACAAAATTACACAAATGGACAACAGCTAATAGTTGCTGGGGTTGGGTGTAGGAGGCAAGTGGTGTAGCTATAAAAGGGGAACATAAGAGGTTCTTGTGGTGATGGAAATGTTCTGTATCTTGGCTATATTAGTGTCAAGAATGGGATATTGTACCATAGTTTTGCAAGATCTTATCATTAGGAGACACTGGTAGAGTAGATGGGATCTCTCTGTATTATTTCTTGTAACTCCATATGAATCTACGATTATTTCAAAATGAAAATTTTAATTAAAAATAAAGGGACAATTGGGGCCAGCCCCATGGTGTAGTGGTTAAGTTCAGTGTGCTCTGCTTTGGCAGCCCAGGCTCATGGGTTCAGATCCTGGGCACAGACATACACCACTCATCAGCCATGCTGTGGCAGCAACCCACATACAAAATAGAGGAAGATTAGCATAGATGTTAGCTCAGGGTTAATCTTCTTAAAGAAAAAAAAAAAGGAAGACTAGCAGCAGATGTTAGCTGAGGGTGAATCTTCCTCAGCAAATAAATAAATGAACAAAAGAAAAAGAGGAAAACACATTGATGGGCGTATATTGAGGGGGAACAGGTGCTAACTGAAAAAGCTTCCACAGGCCAAAGCTAGAACAATTTGAGTAAGAAAATAAAGTAGAATTGGATTATAACCCAAAGTTTAAAATAAATATCCATTAGCCCATACTGATATAAATAAATGATTAATAAATTAATCAATGGGGAGAAGAGAAAAATCTCCCATGAGAAAAAAATCCAAATAAATTATACAGAAACGCTACCCTACAGGAGAGGGAGTATATTCCTCACTCCTTAACTGTGGGCTGAAATAGTGATTTCCATCCAAAGAGTAAGTAAAGAAAGGAAATTTTTTTAAAAAGTAACTTTAGGGTAGAGAAATTTGACAAACACTTCTTCAGCTGGGTGATCAAAGTCAACATCAACAGTGATAAACATCACAGTAGTATTCACCCTTGATATGATGTGATGAAAATGGTACTTTACTTCTGTGATATTTATTCCAAAAAACCTATAATCCCATTCTAATCATGTAAGATATTATTGATAGGGGAAACTGTGTTTGGGGAAGGTATATGAGACATTTCATTTTCACCACATCACATCGAGGGTACATGGGAACACTGTACTCTCTGCTCAATTTTTCTGTAAATCTAAGACAATTCTAAAAAATAAAGTTTTTACTTATAAAGCTAATTATAGTCTTACCATATGACCCAACAATCACACTCCTAGGTGTTTATCCAATTGAATTGAAAATATGTTCACACAAAAATCTGCACACAAATGTTCAGCAGATTTAATAATTTCCAAAAACTAGAGGTAACCAAGATGTCCTTCAATAAGTAAATGGATAAACAAACTATGGTACTTATGTACAGTGGAATTTTATTCAGTAATAAAAAGAAATGAGCTCTCAAGCCACAGAAAGATATGGAGGAACCTTAAATGCATATTGCTAAGTGAAAGAAGCCAGTCTGAAAAGGCTGCATACTGTATAATTCCAACTAAATGACATTTTTAAAAAGACAAAACTATAGGGGCAGTAAAAATATCTGTGGTTGTCAAGGGTTCTGGGTGAAGGAAGAAAGGGGTAAATGGGTGAAACACAGGGCATTTTTAGGGTGGTAAAACTATTCTGTATGAAACTGTAGTGGTGGATACATGTCATTTTGCCTTTGTCAAACCCACACAACTGTACAACACAAAAAGTGAACCGTAATATAAACTATGAACTATAGTTAATAACAATGTATCAAAATTGGTTCATTCATTGTAACAAATGTACCACGTTAATAATGGAGAAACTGTAGGGGTAGGGGTAATAAGTATACGGAACTCCATATACTATCGGCTCAATTATTCTGTAAATCTAAAACTATAAGAATAAAGTCTATTAATTATTCATAAATGATAAAGAACAGATAAAACAAATAAAAAACCAACTCACTTTGAAGATGTAAACCAAATATATTGATAAATACATTAAATGTAAATGATCTAAGCACTTCAAATAAAAGGCAGAGATTGTCAAACTGAATAAAAAGCAAGACTCAACTGTACGCTGTCTACAAGAAACATTAAATTAAAGACACTGATAGATTAAAAGTAAAAACATGGAAAAAGATATGCCACATAAAAACTATTTATTAGAAAGCTGGTTATATTAATATCAGACATAGTAGACTTCAGATAAATAGGAATATTACCATGAATAAAGAGAAACTTTTCATAATAATAAAGAAATCAGTTCACCAAGAAGACATAATAATCATAAATATGTATACACCTAATAACAGAGCTTCAAAATACATTAAGCAGAAACTGATAAAACTAAAAGGAGAAACAGACAAGTCCACAACTGTTATCAGATATTTTAAACCTCCTGTCTCTATAATTGATAGAAATAGTCAGAAAAAAATCAGTAAGTGTAAAGAAGACTTAAACAATACTATCAATCAATTTGACCCAACATATCATCAGCAGGATACACATTCATTTCAAACACATATGGAACATTCACCAAGATAGACATAGAATAAATCTCAATTCTGGAACACAGAATAAGTCTCAATAAATTTAATGCCACAAAACAAATTTCAATAAATTTAACAGAAATAAAATCATACAAAGTATATTCTGAGACCACCACAACTGAATTAAAATAGAAATTAATTCCAGAAAGATATCTGGAATATTCCAAAATATGTGGAATCTGAGCAATACATTTCTATATAATCCATATGTCAAGGAACCAGCCTAATTTTGTGGGGAAAAAAATCACAAAGGAACTTTGAAAACATTTTGAACTAAAGGAAAATGAGATTACAACATGTCAAAATTTGTGTCAACATATAAAGCAATGTTTAGGGAGAAATTTATAGCTATAAATGCTTATATTAGAAAAGAAGGTAGGTTCAAAAAGCAATTGTCTAAGAATCCAGATTGGGGAGCTAGGAAAATAAAAGCTAATTAAACCTAAAGTAAATAGGAGAAAAGAAATTGTAAGGATAAGAGTGGAACACAATAAAACAGAAGACAAAAGAGAAAAACCAATTAAACAAAAACAAGTTCTTTGAAAAGTCTGACAAAATTGAAAAGAACCACTCGTTAAAAAAAAAGAGAAAACTCAATTACTAATATTAGAATTGAAAGAAGGAAAATCACTAAGATCCTACAGACACATAAAGGCTGACAACTTAATTATTTATAGGGAACTATAAAAGACCTAGAACAGTGAAAACAATTTTGAAAAAGAACAAAGTTGTAGGATTTACACTACTTATTTCAATATAGCAACAGTAATCAGAACAGTATGCATTGGCCTAAGGATAGATATATAAAGCAATGGAACATGACAGACAGTCCAGTAATGGGCCCATATATATATATATATGGTGAATTTATTATTTACACAGGTGCTAAAGTAATTCAGTGGAGAAAGGACAATATTTTCAACAAATTGTGCTGGAACAATTGGAAACCCACAGGGAAAAAATTAAATTCAATCCTTACTTCATACCACATAGAAGAATCACCCAAAAGGCTCAGAGACCTAAATGTTAAAATTATAGGCTTCTAGAAGAAAATACAGGAGAAAATCTTTGCGACTTTGGGATAGGCAAATTATTGACTTGCTTTGGCCAACAAAATGTGAATGGGTATGAAGTGGAAGCTTTAAGAGCCAGGGCATAATTTACCATGTTCCCTTTTCCAGGCAATCATGAAAGTATCTGTCAAAATGGAACCTCTGTCAACCTGTGCCACTGGGTGCATATGACAAGCAGAGATCCTGCCAATCACTTTAGGACAAGTAGCACGAGTGAGAGTAAAGCCTTTGTTATGTTAAGCCACTGAAATTTAAGCATTCTTTGTTACTGAAGCATATTCTAGCCCTTTCAGTAATAAATGTATTGGTTACACAGTTCATATGCTATCTTTCTTAGAAATGTAAGGTCTTATTGGTATTTTTAATCTAGAAGGCTGGCGGATCATTGGTTGAGAACTTCTATCAAGCATGAAATTAAAAGTACAACCTCGATAAAGAGATGTGTTGTTAAAGGTGACTTGTGTCCACCCTCTGGGCAGTGCAAATAAAAATTGAAAAGCATTATTAAAGAGATCCAAGAGAATAGTATGAAATCATTTCTAGTGAACCACTGCTCTAGATTTTAAATCTCTATACTTTTATTCCACATAAAGATAAGCTTGTACTAACAGCCAAGCTCTGCCTTCTTACTAACCCTAAGAAAAATTACCAAAAAATGAAGAGTCCATTGCAACCAACTGGCTTAAAGACTAATTAAATTGCTTGAGTTTACACTGGGCTTTAATTCTAAATACTACAATGACACACTTACTTTGTCTTTTCATTGTCTTCGTATGTAGCAAATAAATCAGTGTTTTTGACCCCAA